>NC_090938.1:55205043-55482543 GCF_040938575.1 Ambystoma mexicanum | reverse complement strand
TCCTGGAACCTCATGTGCACGCAGCGGTCAGGTCCCGAAATCTCAAGTGTTCACAGCGGACAGGTGGTGAAACCTGAAGTGCTGGCAGTGGTCAGATCCCAGAACCTCAAGTGCACACAGCGGTCAGGTCCCGGAATCTCAAGTGCATGCAGCTGTCAGGTCCTGGAACCTCAAATGCATGCAGCGGTCATGTCCCGGAAGCTCAAGTGCATGCAGCTGTCAGGTCCCAGAACCTCAAGTGCACGCAGCGGTCAGGTCCCGGAATCTCAAGTGCATGCAGCTGTCAGGTCCCGGAACCTCAAGTGCATGCAGCGGTCATGTCCCAGAACCTCAAGTGCATGCAGCTGTCAGGTCCCGGAACCTCAAGTTCACGCACCGGTCATGTACCGGAACCTAAAGTGCATGCAGATGTCAGGTCCTGGAACCTCAAGTGCATGCAGCTGTCAGGTCCCCCAACCTCAAGTGCATGCAGCTGTCAGGTCACGGAACCTCAAGTGCATGCAGCGGTCAGGTCCCAGAATCTCAAGTGCTCACAGTGGACAGGTGCTGGAACCTGAAGTGCAGACAGCGGTCAGATCCCAGAACCTCAAGTGCACACAGTGGTCAGGTCCCGGAATCTCAAGTGCATGCAGCTGTCAGGTCCCGGAACCTCAAGTGCATGCAGCGGTCATGTCCCAGAACCTCAAGTGCATGCAGCTGTCAGGTCCCGGAACCTCAAGTGCACGCAGCGGTCATGACCCGGAACCTCAAGTGCATGCAGATGTCAGGTCCTGGAACCTCAAGTGCATGCAGCTGTCAGGTCCCGGAACCTCAAGTGCACACAGCGGTCAGGTCCCCGAACCTCAAGTGCACGCAGCTGTCAGGTCACGGAACCTCAAGTGCACGCAGCTGTCAGGTCCTGGAACCTCAAGTGCACGCAGCGGTCAGGTCCCGGAATCTCAAGTGCTCACAGCGGACAGGTGCTGGAACCTGAAGTGCTGGCAGCAGTCAGATCCCAGAACCTCAAGTGCACGCAGCGGTCATGTCCTGGAACCTCAAATGCATGCAGCGGTCATGTCCTGCAACCTCAAGTGCATGCAGCTGTCAGGTTCCTGAACCTCAAGTGCACGCAGCGGTCATGTCCTGGAACCTCAAGTGCATGCAGCTGTCGGGTCCCGGAACCTCAAGTGCACGCATCGGTCAGGTCCTGGAACGATCCTACCTAGTTAAGTCTGTAGATGATTGGCCTGGAGTGGCAAAGGGGACCTTAGCAAACCCATTTGTCTTGCAGTGCTTTCACTATCACTTTTAAAGGGGCTTTTTCTACTGGGCACGTACGAGGTCACATTCATTCTCGTTGTCTGCCACCTCTTCCTGGTTTGGGATTCAGTGGAAAACGAAAGTTTCTCCGTCAAACAGCTGATGAGAAAGTGCAGGATTAGGGAGCATGGCAAGGGTGTGGCTTGGCAACGGCTGGCAGAAGTACAAGGTGATGTTGTGAAACTGAGTCCATTGTGTCACTCTAGGATCCCTTTAACATCTTCACCGGCTGCCAGAACCGGCCAGTCAGCCAAGCAAGGGTTCGCCGCACTCCTTCCTCCACTGGCTACGTCGACGCAGGTAGGTGGGCACTGGCATCGATGAAGTGGGTGTGATCTACCCAGTTTCGGCTCTTTGAGAACCAGCTGTCCTGCTGTCAAAGAAGAAAAGAGTGGAAGATTGCAGCGGAGCAAGAGAGGGATAAGGTGACAGCGAAGAAGGGGGGGTGCGACTGGCGCTACAGAAGCAGCAAAGACCTTGAGGTGACTGGCAAGTGCGAATCTGTCTCACTGTAAACTGTGACATCTGGGGAGCGCCTAGCTGCCCTTTATAGGGCCTTGAAGCGCTCTGGGTTGTCTAGAAATGTAGTAGTCTGTAGTCTGAACATTACATAATAACATTACTTTCAGAGCACAGAAAGCTGAGCTCCTCTTGTGCTAAGGAGTGCAATCTCTAGGCTTCTGTGGGATCATGTATTACAAATATTTCATTCTCAATTATAACGTCTCACTTTCTTCTTTCGGGATAATTTACTTTTTTATGCACCATATTTGTTAAATGATGTTTTGAATAATTAGTGTTCTGTATATTTTTACTTTTCATTCCTATTTCATTTCTGATCTCTTGAGTTAGTACTTTTTTGGGAATGTTTCAAGTCCTTTTAGTGTTCTTTTTTTGTTACATTCTCTTGGGGGAAGACCCACTAAGAGCCCCCTTGACCCCCATCAGCACCTCAGTTCTTTACAATAGACGTATGTTTTAGGGAAATAGAGTATTTGTGTAAGAATTTTTTTTAAAGAAAGATATTTTCCAAACAAAATATTTCCTGATTGGCATTTTTGGAAAAGCTATTGTATGTCAGGACCATCAGACCACAGGTTCCAATCCCAGCAGGGCTTGCCCAGTTTTGCATATTTATGAGGGTATTCAAGAGAAGCCTGGATGTGGCTAACGCTGGCATCTGCCACTTCTGAGTCAAGACATCATTGAGTTTGCAGGGTTCCTGAATACGCGTTAGGGAATCCATTCCACCCAACACTGAATCACACAGCCTTTCTCTGTAGTCGTCTGGTCCGTTTTAAGCCGAACCTTTAAAGGATTCAGGTGACAGATTCAGGCTAAGCTTAACTCAAGTCATGCTGGTGAAACGTTGCTTTGTACATTGGCTTGAAGAGGTCAGACATTTTCCTGACGCACACCTGTTCAAAGCAAATAAAGTATCAAGTTGATAGAATAGTTAAGACGTTCCGCCCTTTCCTGCATGGGGTGCTCAAAGAAAGCACATTGTCTCAATCTCCGATGATTTGCAGGAGGCTGCCTCTTTAATTTAGAAACCACAACTGTAACCATTTCTAAAAAAAATACTTAGTGCAACATTCACAAAAAATAATGCAAATATAAAATGTGCAGAGAATGTATTTTTTTATTTGCGTTACTTTGAGAAATGCACAGGTCACGTTATTCACAAAGCTAGCCTCTGCATTTCCAGGGGAAGTTGCTGTGGCACCATTGATGCACCGGCAAACCCTCTTGCATACATGAGTGCCCAGAGACTGTACGGCGCTCCCTGCACCCAAAGTTCTCTTTCAGATATGTTCTGTGTTGCTTTACAGGTGGAAAGCTCATCATATTGTAATACTACCTGACTAAATGGTTTTCTTTTAAGGAATGTCAGAGTCTACATTACGAATGCTTGACATGTGACTGACTCTGCCTCAGCCCTCCCGGCCTTTCGGGTGTTTTTTACCTGCAGCTATGGACTGTCACTAGTATTTTATAAATGACTCATGGACAGTAAGAAGGATGAAACTGGATGCATTCTGAATACATGACTGACTCTGCCTCAGCCCTCTGGGCTTTTCAGAGGTCAATGCCTGTTGTGAATTCTCTGTATTGTAATATTGTGGGCGTCAATAGTACAGAAAGTGTCTGCCTCGGAGTGATGAGAAGCAGACCCAGGCATGCCTGACATGGGGCTGACTCTGCTAGTTTGACTCTAATCGGACATTTGCCCACTTCAGCAGTACTGATTTGATCAACTTCAGAAGGATAAAAGACTACTGCTTACCCAGATTCAAACCTTGGACCTGCAGGTTATGCATAGATCGTTGTAGCAGGTGCATTCATCTACTGAGACATCTTACTGCATAGTTTAACGTGCTGTTCTACTCTGACAATTTTCGCAAGTGCACAGGACATTTCCTTCTGCTAACCCTCCCACCCAGCCTCAACTGACCTCTCCCTGTCCCCTAACCTTTCTCTCCCTTCCTGAAGCCTTTTAAGTTTGTTTGTGAATGTGTTTTTCCCAGGATTCAAGCTGAACTTACCCGAACTTCTCCGAACAGTGGTGCTTCTTGAATGAGTGTCAGGCAGATTGGACTGTAAGAAAAAACATAGCAAACCCTGAACTAATACAAATCTCCATAGGAAATGTGTGGGAGCCTGCAGACCACTCTGGAGAAAGTTTGCCCAGGCTGACCACTAAATGACCATGTGTGATAGGAGAAGAAGGGGCAATCTTCTTGGAACTGATTTTCAAACCTAAGGAAAAGGAAAGACAGGTCGAATTTGTTCACAATAATTTCAAAGCACTCTCTACCAAAGATATAAAGCAAATGATGTTTGCCAAAGTGCTGGATCTGTAGTAATCCACGCAATGGCTAGTTAAGGAATAAAGCAGAATGGTTATATCTGGGGCGGTTTCTGAATCCATCTGCCAGAGGGGTCCACAACCTTTGACTCTCCAGATGTTTTGGACTACAATACCAATCAGAGCTAGCCGGCATATTCAATGGTGAGGGATCATGGGAGTTGTACAGACACTGATTTTTTTTTTATTTTATTCACAAATATAGCACATACCCACGTTAAAAGTTGTACAATGGTGACTCAGCAACCCTACTCACCCCCACCCCCCATTAGCCTATCATGTGTCTGTCACAACAAATGTTATCTTATTACAGTCATAAAGCAACATCCAAGAACATGCCCCATAGTTTCCTATGTAGCACATATTTTGTTTTTTTTGGCAGAACATTTTCTAACAAGGACATTCTACGCAACTCTTCTAGCCACTCCTCTTTAGAAGGAGGCTTTTCAGATTGCCAACTTCTCAAAATTAATTAAGTGGCAGTCAGCGCAGCTCTGAGCAGCCAGCTCTTTTGTGTTAAAGACGTGCCACCGAGAGCTGTGCCTTCCCCTAGTGTCAAAGTCTCAAAAACATATTCAAGACCCAGTCTCGGTGCCTTGGTTATCACAGGACCCAACTTTCTCCCAAAATATTCTTACTCTGTTGCAATCCCACATCATATGTTCTAAAGTACCAATGTTGTGTCGGCATCCCCGGCATACGCTGGAACCACACATTCCCCCCTCGGACATTGGGCCTCATTACGACTCAGGCGGTAAGGGGTTTACGGCGGCGTAAACAGCGCCGACCCTTACCGCCTGATTCCGAGGTCCCTTAGCGCCATGGAGGTTTTGGTGTTAAGATCCATGGCGCTAAGGGACCTTGATGTTAATTACGCCACCGTAATTTACGGTGGCGTAATTAACGCCTTCCCCACTCCCATTATGCCCTATGGGACAAAAATGGGAATGGGGAAGGGTAAATGGGGATTGGGGACTTACCGCCCCGTCAACCTCGGAATGGGGCGGTAAGTCCACCAACCACCATGGCGTAAATGTAGTTTACGCCATGGTGGTAAAGGTACGACCGAGGCGGTAACTTACCGCCTGGGTCGTAATGAGGCCCATTGTTTCTGGTGTCCAATATGCTCTATGTAAAAGTTGTATCCGTCTCGCTCTTTCTCCCCAGTGAAATGACGTATGTGGTACGTTCCTGCGTATCGCTTCCCAACTTCCTTCATTCATTCCATTTGTGAGGTTCTGTGACCAAGTCTCAATCAGTTTCACGTGCCCTTCCTTTGCTCCAGTCAACAGACGGTACGTCGCGGCTGCTGCATGGTTTCCCCTGCCTAACCTCTGTATACGACGTTCTTCTGAAATATTTGCACGCAGAGCCTATCATTCTTTTCAGTTTTTGGTATTCTTTGTAAGCACCTTCATCTAGATTATGCATCCGTCTCACGTTCTCAAATAACGTCCATTTCCCGTTTTCAATCAACTCTTCGAACCCTTCCACCGCTCCCAAGAACCAAGAGGGCCCAAACACCACCTTTTTATTTTCTCTGATTTTGGCGTTGAAGCACAAAGTCGCTTTACTGGATTTTTATGTGTCACGACCTCAGATATTTCAGCCCGGCAGTATTTCAAAAATACTGTTGGAGGATACGATTCTTCTTAATTTCTAGATCTGAATATTCGTACCGTTCTGGGTTCTATAATTATAATTGGTTATTTATAACACGCTTAATACCCAGAGGCTTCTCTTCGCGGACCCAGGATTCGAACCTGTGTTACCCAGAGTCGTCTTGCTTCCAAGGTGAGCACGTTGCCCCTGAGCTATCCTCCCATTGACAAACATAGACATCCTCCGTCTAATGGACAAACCAAACCAGCCTCCGCTTTTGTCCATTCATCAGGTTCGTTCTGCAAGAAGGGTAATATATGTTGCACGGTGAGTGCTAGGCAGCAATCTTCAGAATGGGGTACCTTCATCCCACCTGTAAAATCATAAAAGAATTATGAAAACATCTGAAATACGCTCAACCAAAGAGAAGTAATCATTATTTGGTGAGGGGAAATCCAGATGAAACCCCTTTTTACACAACACCAAACTCTCCTGGCAGTCTTGGCCTGGTCCCAGCACAGGCCCGCCCCCTTATGCCACCCAGCCTGAGACATGCTGACTGCTCCAGCTCCAAAAATATAAAACAGGAAGAGGGGTATTTAAACAAATATGCACCTCAAAATAACCGTTACTGACGGTACACGATTAAAAAAAGGCCAGCGAAAAATAGTCTAGGGCTAGTTTACAGAAAATGTGCATCGGTGTAAGTGAAAATGTGCAATTCTGCAGAAATTGCAGTATTGCAAAAACGAATTGTTGCTGCAATGCATTTTTTCACAGCACTATTTGCCTGGGTCTTAATAGGGTCGATAATAGCGCTAGGGCAACATGCATTGAAATCATGTGCTTTTGCAGTTTACCACTGTTTGCACTAGTGCTAATAGTATGCAAACGTGGGCACCCATCAGTACAAGGTTTCAGGCCCCAGAGTTCGCGAAGCCCAACATATCAGAAACCAATCTCCTTTCCTTTCCCCTGTACTTGTTGCTTGCCTCTTTCCCATGCTACCTCTTCCTTTCATCCCAGAGAAAAGCAGCACACAAGATTCAATGATCTGCTTCTTGGCGCTTGAATGAAAGGTGCTATTCGTGCTAGTCAGTGCTCAGGAATAACCACTTGCCGTGGTTTTGATAAAGTGCTTGCTGCAAAACGTTTGGAGTTTGTCCGGCTCTATGGTTCGGAGGAATTCCCCACGTTTCAGTGTATTTCTGCCAATGCAGTCAAAAGTCAGGCATCTCGGAATCAGATATCCTGAGGAGCAAAGCATGATGGGACGTGAAATCCTCAAGGTGACCCAACAGGAGCGTCATCAAGGTGTTTCCATATCACTCATTTTAAGGCTGAGCAACACTCATGCATGGATGTGACAAGTGGGATACTGTTTGCCACGATGGTGAAATAACAGTGAATATTGGTCCAGTTTAGGAGGCCATATCGGAAATATGTTCTATTGTTCTAGAGCCACGCCTGGAGTATTGTGCCCAGTTAAGATATTGTCTTAAGTGTTGTTACCAGTTCTGGATGTCTGGAGTGTTGTGCCCATTTCTGGAGACCCTGCATCCACTATTGTGTCCAGTGTTGGAGGTCATATCTGAAGCCGGGGGCCTGGACCACACCTGAAGTCTTTTTTTCCAGTTTTGAGGGTCTCATTTTCATGATTGACTTGCATTCTGGAGATCACAGCTGAAGTAGTATTTCCAGATTTGGAGGCCATGTCTGAAGTAATGTTTCCAGTTCTGGAAACCAGACCTAAAGAGCACACCTGAAGTATTTTTTACAATTCTGGAGACCAGAATTGGAGTTGTGGGTCCAGTACTGGAAGATACACCTGGAATACTGGACCCTGCTCAGGAAACAATATTCGAAGTGTAATTTCCAGTTCTGGAGGCCACATTTGGAGTATTGTTTACAGTTCTAGAGACCACACCTGAAGTATTGTTTACAACTCTGGAGACCAGACTTGGAATTTTGGGTCCAGTCCTGGAAGATACACCGGGAATACTGGACCCTGCTCAGGAAACACTATCTGAAGTGTAATTTCCAGTTCTGGAGGCCACATTTGGAGTATTGTTTACAGTTCTAGAGACCACACCTGAAGTATTGTTTACAACTCTGGAGACCAGACTTGGAATTTTGGGTCCAGTCCTGGAAGATACACCGGGAATACTGGACCCTGCTCAGGAAACACTATCTGAAGTGTAATTCCCAGTTCTGGAGGCCACACTTGGAGTATTGTGTCCAGTATTTGGGACTTCGCTTTCGTTACTTTCTCATTTTGAAGGTAAAACCAGGATTACTGCATCCATTTCTGGAGGCCACATCGGCAGTATTGGGTTCAGTTCCAGAGGCCAAATCTGAAGTATTATGTCCATTTCTGTAGACCTCACCTGAAGTAATGTTACAGGTCTGGACACCTCATTTGCAGTATTGTGTCCCGTTCTGGAGAACACACCAGGAGTATTGGTCCAGTCGAGGAGACCATATGTGAAGTATTGTGTCATGTTTTGGAGACCACACGTAAAGTGTTGCTTTAGTTCCACAGACTACACCTGAAGTATTGTTTCTAGCTCCAGAGACCATACTTGGAGTATGGGGTCCAGTTCAGGGTGGCAGACCTGGAGTATTGTACCAGTTCTGGAGGCCATACCAGGAGTATTGTTTCAAGGTCAGGCGGTAACATCTGGAGTACTGCATTCAGTTTCTGAGACCATATGTGAAGTGTTGTTTCCAGTTGTAGAGGATACACCTGCAGTATTGTGGCAGCATTTGGAGGCAACCCCCGGAGTGTTATGTCCAGTTCTGAAGGCCTATTTCTGAAGTATTATTTCCAGTTCTGGAAGCCACAATTGGAGTATTGTTTCCATTTCTGGAGACCACACTTGGCATATTGTGTCCAGTTGTGTAGGCCAAAACTTGGAGTATTCTGGCCAGTTCTGGAGGTCAGGTTGGAAATATTAGGTCACCGTCTGGAGTCCTCACCAGGATATTGAATCCAGTTCTGGAAACCACGTTTGGGGTATTCTTTACAGTTCTGAAGGCCACATTTCCAGTCTTTTAGAGATCACACGTGATGTGTTGTTTCTAGAACTGGAGGCCACATCTAAAGAAGAGAGTAGATTGGAGGATGAATAATCTAGACACACACACACACACACACACACACACACACACACACACACACACACACACACACACACACACACACACACACACCCACACACCCCCCCCCCCCCCCCCCCCCCCCCAGTGTCTATTTCTCTTCACATGTCTGTGCATTTGGGAACTGGGCATGTGGACTGCCATCCTTCCCCTGAGACCTGGCCAAATGTTGCAAAGGAGAAGGAAGCAGGATCTCCAGATAGTCCTTGGAACCTATGGGAGCAACAGATGTTTCAGATGTGTTGTCCTCACAACCTAATCCCCTGGTTGTCTATTCAGTATGTACAGTGCAATGTTAGAAGCAGTTTAATGTTAGGGTGAGTGTTGTGAAAAATGAAATGTGCAACACGCCTAGTGTTGTGTATTCACTTCATGATTCAAACATACAACCCTTTTATCTCAGAAATATTTGTCAAATAAAAAGGTCTGTAGTCATTCTCATGTCTCCCAAAATGCTATTTTATTGTATGCAAAGCAGGCTGGGACCCTCATTGGTGCTATGTGTCCTCATCCCCTTTTCTTAAAGAGAATTTCAAAAGAGAACACTAGAACTGTCCATTTGTAATGCTACCTGTTAAGAATGGTATTCCTATTGTATGGTTATTCTGCGTTATCCTTCTTCCTGAATCCATGCTGTGTGTCTGCAGGTGTGAGGTCATGAATGCAATGCCTGGAGTGCGACTGACTGGAATGCTGAGTGCATGACATTCCAGCCAGGGCGGTTGGTAATGATGTAGCCTGGCAGGTGGTAGGCAGAGGGCTTCCCCTGTACTGTACTTCCTTTCTCCTTTTGATGAAACCTGATTAAAGTAACTTGAAGACCACAGCTGGCTACCAGAGTATACTTTATAAGTCCCCTGACTACTGGTCTTAACACTACCCTCCTATCAGAAAACAATGTGTATGATCTGTGCTTTGGGAAGAAAGAGAAGGTTAACAATCATATTATTGTGACTAAAAGAATGCACTGGAAATGATCAAGAGATGTGAACAGTGCACATTTTACAATATTCAAACAATTAAATACTTGTCTTTCCTTGTTTGTATTACCCTATGCTTTTGCAAAGCAGCACAGCTCCCCCCTGGGTATCTCTTTTTGTTTATTGGCATTGCTGTCAGCAATGGCATGGGTGGCTCTAGCAAATATGCAAGCGTGCAAGCGTGCAAATGCAAACACGCATTTGACTATGCAGCTCTTACCCACATAGAAAGAGAGAGCGCTATAGTGAGACAGCGAGACATAACGGGAGAAATACATTACAGAGGGTCAAAGAGAGAGAGAGAGAGAGAGATAGTCAGATGGGGCGGGGAGGTGGGGGTGGTGGGCTGAGAGCCCTAGATCGCAGCTTGAAACATTGGGTACAGCTAGCAATAAGTATAGTACACATAGTGAGATGTTATAGTGGCACTGCATACTCAGTGCTAGAAGTCAGGCTACAGGGATAAAAGGTGGGATTAGAAGTTATTTCAGAGAATAGGAAGATGAATGTCCAGGACAACCTCCATCCTTTTGCCTGAAGTGGAGGAGAAGTTATCAGTGAAGGTTTTAAAGTAGCCTGTGCCTGACCCCTGATTGGCCAAAAGGCCTTGATGGACAGAGGCCAGGGGAAAGCTGGAGACCATGTGTAGGCTTCGCGTCAAGCGCATGCTCGAAAATTGGCACCTCTGGAGGAGTCGCCTTTCCCCAGGCGTCAAGTTGCTTAACATCAACACTAGAGATAGATGGCGCCGGTTTATTGAGATCAAAGTCTATGATCAATTATACGATTTTGCCTTTAAAGACTTAAATACCACTCACCGGAAGTGTTGGGACTTCGGTCTAAAGGCACATTATTTTCTGACAGACTGAAGCAACTTGCTGGAATGACGTCATATATTAATCTGGCAAGGACAGTGACCTTTAGACAATCCCAATGCAAATATCCTTGTTATTGGGTGTTTCGTAATAATAGATTGTGCCAATGCAGCAGGTTGTTGTTTACCCGCTGCCAAAGGATCAGCACTTGCTTTATACCTTTCCACAAAGCGGCTCCTTGTGTCCGCAGATTGCTGGCATTATCACTCCTCCATTGTTGATTGTGCTACGAAATGAGGAGTATGCCAACACTGCCCACGCTGTGCCAGGGTGGAATCAGATACACATTTTGAAGACCAACCCTGGCCCGTACCTTATGTACCGGTGCAGGCAGCTTTTGGTGCTAGTGGCGTGAGTGGCTCCTGATCTAGGACTTGTATTGCCAACGATTCAAGGTTGAAGGTGGCAGGGGGATTTTTTCAGTGGAGGGGCACGATGTTCTCCCCAAGAAAGTCAGAGTGACTGGGACTTAGAACAGTGAGGGAATCCAAATAATGTTTAGGTTAATCCAATACATGTCAGGCCACCTTCAGTACACTGCAGCATTATACAACATTTTCTAGATGCCTGTGTCCATAGTATAAGTAAATATTGCCATTGTAAATCACTTTCATGCTGCTGGGCCCACAATATATGCCAGCATTTCCACTCTATAGCGCTTTCATCACGTTTTACCCACAATATATACTGGCATTCCTAATGTAAATTACCTTGTCAATGTTGCACACACAATAAGCCTGTAAAGCCTCTGACAATTACTTTCATGAAGCTTTTCCCAATTAATTAAAGTATTGTCTCTGTATATCTTTTTCATGCTGCTGTATCCACAAAATATGCCAGCATTCAATTGTAAATCACTTTAATGTCATAGGGCCTCATTACACGGTAGGTGGAGGACCAGGTCCATGCCGGTAAAATACCGGCACCGCCTTGGTGGAAAGGGGAATTACCAGCCTATTCCAAGGTTGGCGGGGCGGTAATTCCCCATGCCGCCATGGCCCTTCCCCATTCCCATTTTTGCCCCATAGGGCTCTATGGGTATGGGGAAGGCGCTAATTACGGTGCCGCAAATTGCGGTACCGTAATTAGCACCCTGGCCCCTTTGCGGGTTGGTTTTTAACGCCTGCTAAACAGCAGGCGTTAAAGTACCTACCCGCAAAGGCACCTCGTAGTAAGGCGGTAAGGGTTAACGGTCACCGGTACCATTACCGGTGACTGTTAACCCTTACCGCCTTCCGTGTAATGAGGCCCATAGTCACAATACATTGCCAGAGTTCAGAATTGCGGTGAGCTATTTAGCTACTGCTTGCTTCTACCCTGGGAGAGCCTGTTTAGCTTAAACATAACTGTTACCAGGGGCTACATTTGGCTTCCTGGGCCAACTGGTGCCTAAGAAACAAGCATAGGGACATTAACTTTGAGTGTTTGAGAATGTACATAAAGAAGCATAAGGACACATCTAGTACACATGTAAACATATTGGATCATACATAATGGGAAAAATGTAAGTGTACATTTAATGCAGAAGTTAGATTTGCAGTGCACTTTGCACTGACTCCCAGTTTCCCAGTGGTAGTTCCTGCCTACTGGCTGATGGCTGACACCAAGGAGCTGGTTTTACCCCCTTCTCATTTCATCTTTTAATTTTGAAACCTGCCTGCCAGTTAAGGCAACGGTATATCACTTTCATGAAGCTATGCCAAACATATATACATCAGCACTACCACTGTAAATTACTTTCAGGAAGGTGTGCCAGCATTGCCGCTTTAATTCACTTTTCCACTGTGAACACAATATATGCTGTTTTAATAGATTTTGATACCATATCAGTCACCTCCGTAGTGGTCTAAACAGCTCCAAGACCTGTCTAGAAAGTAGCGTATGGTGCCTCTGTTGGGGGTATCAGGTCTTGGTCTGTGGAGGAAAGTAAAAGGCATCAGAGTTGAGGAAGTAGAAGGAAGTTTCACCGTTCAACAAATATGAAATATCTGTAGTGGAAAGGAATGTAGGTGTGAAATTTGCCATGGTTTCCTTCCATGCCAAGTCTGTCAATAGTGATGAAAGCCTAGTGCCGTTCAGGAGACCAGGCCTTACACATCATACTCCTCAGCAAAAGCACGTTATATATGAGTGGAGCTTTTAGTACTTTAAAGAAGTACTGACATTCATATGTAGTTGCGTGGGCTGTGGCCTGCCAGAACCCAAGCTGGATTGCCCAGCCAGCTGGCAGACATGACAGAGCACAGAGTGGTCTCTGTGCAAGGTGAAGAGCAAGAGCCACACAGAGTATAGGTCATCACCCGGTGCTGTACCCGCAAAGCCACGTGCTGGGGTCCACGTGTGATCGGTTTGGTGTAAAGTTTAATACAAGAAGAAAAAAAAACGTACTCATCCAAGAAATTTCACACTGATCCACAGACGAGACTCACGTCATGAAATGTTTTTTGTGGGTGTCACAGCCTGCAAGTATTGTGACTTCAGCCAACCTGCTGCGGACCGCCCTCTAGCACGAGACCACCCATATAGCTAAAGTGTACAGGTGTTAAAAGTCTTCAAGGGAACATGAGCCATGATGGGCAAACGGCCTTGGTACAGATTGCAACAACTAGGGCAGGGGGGGGCAGAAAGCCGCGCGACGCGCACACACACGCACACACACTTTGTGTGACTGAAAACAACTACGTGGCAACCACACCAAATTCAGACTCCCTCCTGTACTTCCTGCTTGTACTAGAAGAGGTTTAGACCAACAAAAAAAAAAATACAGGAACAGTGGCACACAGAGCAAATATCGGACATGTTGAAAAACAAAGGAGGCCTGGGCACACAGCAAGTTAATCTGTGCTTTGCCAACTGATTTTACCCTTTGCAACAGAAACAGCTCAGGCCCTCCTCTGGTTTATTCACGTGAGGCTGGCTCTGCTATTGAAAGGCTCTCTAAGCCTCTTGCGAAGTGCACATAGACACGCACAATACCCAAAGACGCATCGACACACCCGTCCTATGGATTTGATTATCTGTGGCTGGCTGGGCTGAACTCACTCTGCTGGTATATTGAATGCCTTTGTATACCCTGGTAAGTAGTTCTCAGTTGCACGCAAACACACACACACAGACACACACACGTGTGGATGCACACTCATTCAAACTCTTACACTCACAAACACACACACATCATTACATTTAAACATGCATGCATTTAAGCATTGTACACATGTTCAATCTTTTCCTGGCAGGGAAACAGGAACACATGGGTCATATGAGCAGAGCAGCAGGAACACGTGTGTATTCGGGCGCGCATCACACATTGACTGCCATGCAACCTGAGGGATCCACTCTGCTGTGCGCTCATGTGATTCCCACAACAGAAGGAAACTGTGTGAAAGGGATCCATCCGAGTCCAAGCATGAGGCACGCAGTAGGCAGGGGTCTCTCCAGCATGGAAGTGGGCTCTAAGGGAGCGCTGCCCCACGCCCCTGGCTCCGACTCTGGCCTTATGGATCAAAGGATTAAAGCTGGACAAAGTTCACCAAATGTGACCAGCACTTCTTTGCGGTGCACACTTCCTAAAGTTCAATTTTTGCCACATTGTGATGGGACACGTTTGTGGTTTCAAAACAGCCACAACAGATGAATTGGACCCCCCCACACCCCCCACGCCTCGCTGTAACCCCCAGTAACTCCTCCTGTTCCCTCCCCCTAAACCACCCGAACAATATGTTAAATTTGTATGTCTATTTCCAGCATGAAAGAGCAGGGAATAGAAAGCATGCCAACTGCACAGCGGGATGCCACCAGTCCCAATTAGGGTAGCGGGGCACGATATAGAGCCGGTGAGGAATGGCAGTAGCAAGGGCCCTAATATGACCCACTGGGTGACCTGAAACTTCTCTGGAAAAATCTATGCAAGCGTTCTAGAAAGTATAGCAACAAAAAACATGCAAACGTTGAGTGATTCAGCAAATCATAAAGGAGGTCCACGATACACGACAACGGATGCTTAGATAAAGGACTTGCATGATCGTGGTTGTGATGCTGGAAATGCATCGGAGGGACAGGGCCTCCGCATCCTTGTCCTTTACTGCTTTTTATCGTGTGTTGTGTCGTGTTTTCCGCGCAGGAGTTCATGTGGAACTCTTGGCGGTGCAGCTCTCTCTTTTGGTTTGGTGTACAGACCCATGCGATACCCTTAGGGCACCCATGGGTGGGGGTACAACCCTGTGCCCCTAGTGTATGTTTTTGGGCACCTGTGTGTGGCCCACAGAGCAGGGTACGGGCTGATGGGTGGCAGCTCCATGCTGAACTGACTGGTGTCCTGAGCGTACTTCATTTTGGGATGCCCAGGCCTTGTCAGTGGAATCGGTAGAATCCTGATGGAGACAAGATGGCCCCCGTGGCCTCTTGCCTTCCATCGCCTGTTAACTTGATCTTCCGGAAGTCCCGGGAAACCCTGACTCTGTCCCTTCCCCCTGACTGGCTGTTGGGTGGAAGTTCCATATATGGTAGTGTGGGGAAGTGCCGACCAGTCTGGCTGGAGCCTTCCCAACAAACGTATGTTGTGGGTACGCCTGTGGGTGGGAGCTGGGTGAATGGAGTGTGTGACGAATATGCACTTCTTGTTGTGGATGTCTGATATCTGGTGGTTGACACAATGGGCCTCATCACATCTTGGGCGGTAACGGTAACGCTATTAGCGCGGGCGGTATTAGCCCTACCGCCGAACTCCCCGGCGCTAATAGCGCCGGATCACGAGTTCGGCGGTAATGCAAGTCCCCATTCCCCACTGAGCCCATTCGGGAATGCCCCATTCCCCATTGGGCTCAATGGGGAATCTACGCGCTAATACCGCCGGCGGATTTCCCGCCGGCGGTAATAGCGCGAATTTTCGGCAGATTTCCCCCCAGCTCAGAGCTGGGGTGAAATCCGCCAAAGCCCTGATTCGGCAGACCCTTAAATTTGGCGGTAATAGCGCTACCGCCGGATTTAAGGGTTACCGCCAAAGTCGTGATGAGGCCCAATGACTGAGACAGTCCTGCCCGAAACTGGTATGAATGCAGTGTGTAGTGTTGAATGGCGTGGTACTTGTCCGTATCCACATTCTGTGTTGTGAGTGTCTGGATGGAGAAGAATGGCCGGAATGCACCATGTGCCTGATTGGCTGACTGACTGCTGCATCTGCCGGAGGGTATCCCGCCACCCAAAGACCACAGAGACACTGACGACTCGATGCCCTTGCTGGGCTACAGTTCTTCAAACTCTTTGCGGTCCAGAACTATCAACAGCGAGGTGCCCCGCACGCCTCTTCCTTGCAGGATGTTCACTCTTCCCCATCGACGAGCACCGCTAGGAAAGAAGCTGCCACCTCACCGCTGTAGTTCATCCATTTCTTCGCTGGATGTTCAATGACCCGTGACTCCTGCCTTAAAGGGAAGGCACTGAAGAAGGGCTGTTGATTCCCCGACGGGGAACGCTACAACGCCAGGTACTCTGCAGAACTATTGGAAAGTCTTGTGTGAACAATATATGGACTGGGCTTGTGATATATCGTTATTCCACAGGTTGCCCACGTGGGGGGATCTCCACACAGAACTGTGTCTAGGTAATGGGGCCAGTATTCTGCAAATTGCTCTCACCAACTGCTTTCCTCTTCTATCTATTGTTGGTTTCCTTTACGAACTGATTTGTGTGACATTTAACCGTACAGTTGATGCACTTTAAAGCGGTCTAATAGTTTTTGTGGTACCACGTAGAACTGTATATTTGCCATTATAGATAACTGAGTAGAAAGTGAGTTATTGTGATATTGTACATAACCTTGAATATTTATTATATAAAAACTGTGTTTGAACTAATACAGTGTGCGGACATTCATTTGTGGGTGCTTGGGGACTACACTGTACTTAAGAACCAGCCCGCATCACCTCCTGAGAAGCTAGGCCCTGATTGCTCGACCACGTACCAATAATAGAGAATCTTGGCTAGGGTCCTCTGTGCCTCTCCTCTACCATATAGAGAGCAGAAGTACAGAACCCCCCCTCCGGTCTTTACAGTGGCCATGTAGCCACAGAAGGTCAACATTGCCTAGGTTTTTATTCGCTTCAATATGTCACGTGACCCTGTGGCCATAGGGTCACCATGACCACCTTCACATCGTTTGTGTGGTGGATCTAGTTAAATCTTTCCCTGGCTGTTTCTGCAGCTCCCTACATCTAAAGATTGAACCATGCGCATGTATGCATTCACATTTGTGACTGTTACATATTCCTTTTTGCATTCAGTTCCCCGGTTTGCATCAGAGGCCCCAAAATTCCTCAGGAGTTCAATGGAGAGAGGTAGGTAGAGAGAGAGAGAGATAAAGAGAGAGAGAGAGTCAAGGGTTTCCATGATGCCGTTACTCCACCCCATCCCTTGTTGAGAACAATGAAGTATTAGGCCACAGACCACTGATCTCGATTTAGGTGGGACACGTTCTAGACCAGGGCAAAGTAAGGCCGCAGCCTTGGGTAACCGAATGGCATTACAAGCAGAACATATTTCCAAATGGTATAGACGATAGGATATGATTGGTTATTTCTAACAAGCTTAATACCCAGTCGTTTCTAAGCACGGACCTGGGCATTGGACCTGTGTTGCTCCGCGTCATCTTGCTTCCAAGGTGAGCACGTTGCCCCTGAGCTATCTTCCCGAGACAAAGATAGCTCATGGTCATGAAATGGAGATGACAGATGTCATGGTGCCTAGGGTGGTAATACTCCTGGCTCTGATAATGGTGGGCTTCGGTAAAGTACACTGAGGCCAATAAAGGATGCAAGATTTCAGGCATCAATGCCGCCCTGCAGAGGTGCACAGGCAACTTATTTCACCCCCACTTGTTACTTCCAGATGTTCATAGTTAAGTTAAGTTGCCTTGAGTTGAGGCGAAAGGTACAGGCCGGCTTTTTGTTTATTTAAAACTAGAGCACCAATCCAATCCTTGGGTGCCCCTGAAGAAGACCATTCTTCATCCAGTGAAATATCAGCAGACTACATCGGCACCCAGTTGGTCGACGACTGGCAACACCAAGTAGACATTGCAAAATCCATTCCATGGAGTAGTGGTCGCAACATTTGCAATATAGTTAACCCTCCGAGGTGCATAAGATGTTTGTGACTCCATCTTTGTAGTTTTTCGTAGTCCTAACAAGAGTGCTCTCTGAGGCTAATTAACTCACTGTCCAGACAAGTGGTCGACTATAAATTGGTCGAAAGACAAATGGTCGACGTCATTTGGTCGAAAACCAAATGGTCGAATTTTTTTTATTATTTATATATGTATTTTTCTGGTTTTCGTTTAGGGAAAAAAAGGTTTTTTTAGAAAAAAAGGGGGTTAGGGGGGGACTCCCCCCCCCCCAAAAAAAAAGGGTGAAAATAAAATACTAAAAGATTCGACCATTTGGCTTTCGACCAAATTGGTTCGACCATTTGTCCAGTCGACCAAATTTTTTCGACCAAATGTCTGGCAACCATTAACTCCTAAGAGCTAAGGATGAGTATTCTCGTCCTTTTTGCATAGACTAGCATAGAGCTCAACATTTAAGACCTTTTCTTTCTCTACTACTTGATTCTGGTTGTAGAAGCACATGCTTCGTGCCCTGACGTTCCAATTCTTTATTCATTTTCGCCATTTGACTGCACTTACTCCTGGATTTGCTGCGGGGCCAGCTCTGCTGTGATTGGCATCCCTGGTAGAAGGGATACTGGACTCCTTTTATTTGATAGATGTTGGTCCTGTCCATTCTGGGCATTTGGGACTTCCATTGTTCTGATTCTTGCATTTACACACTCCCCCACTAACCTAACCCCTTCACCTCTCTATCGCCTCTGCCAGAAAACCTAGAGACCATGTGTTTCACAACTGGCGGGTTCTTGCGTTGGGCTTATCGGTTATACAGTCGCGCAGCACTGCTGGTGGAGGGAGAGCGGGCTTATTAGTCGTATGGCAGGTACGTGGAAAGAGCAGTGCTTTTCATGTTTGGCGGAACTGGAGGGTGGGGGGGCCATTTCGAGCTTCTGCCAGGATTGAGTTCCAGATGGACAGGGCATGGCAGGAGAAGGACTGCTTGCAAGTCCTCTCTTTACGAGCTTGCTTATAGCCCAACCTGGTGGTGTTTTTTCTACGTAAGGCATGACAGACTCCAGAGGTGTGGAGTTTTAGCCGCCAAATATCCTGTTTTCTCAGTTGAGAAGCTTAGGGAAGGCTCGTACAGTTTTTAATATGAACCTTTTGGGGATGGAGCGCCAACGAAGTTCAGCCAGCGTAGCAGCGATGCGGTCGAATTTGCGGGTGCCTGTAATGAGACGGGATGTGGCGTGGTGGTTGCCTTGAGGGATGCCATCGTGCAGATGGAAGCCCAGTGGTGGAAATGGAAAAAATGTGGTGGGGGATCCCACAACAGAAGGCCTGGGTGGGGGATGAGTTGTAGAAGGAGGGTGGGGCGGTGCCCGAGGGTTCGTGGTCTAGAGGGGTGGGGCTCGTAGTGGACACCCAGCAATGCTGGAACACTTAAAAAAGCGCACGCGACGGCAGCATTGCCTTTTACCGCGGCTTTGGCACTGGTGTGTAATGCAGAATGCTCGCTACATGTACAACTGAAAGTGATCAGTTGTACATGTAGTGAGCATTCTGCATTACACACCAGTGCCAAATCCGCGGTAAAAGGCAATGCTGCCGTCGCGTGCGCTTTTTATCTTTTTTTAAGTATTCCAGAGCTGTTCATGGCTTGGGCGGCTGACTCTGGCCGGATCCCGAGATCCCGCTCCATATCTGGTGCCGGATCTCAGATCCGCCGAGAGCAGGCCCAATGACCAGCACTGTGGAAGCCCAATAAAGTGGGCGTTTCCCTCGTTGCTGTGTGAAATCACAAGGGCTTAGACTTCCGTACATTCTCAAGTCATGCAGGGGGAGGAGTGGTGAAGGGTTTGATTTTGCGGAGTGTGGCGGTCTCCAGCCACTCGGGGTTGCACCGTTTTCGCAATGTGCTTTTGGAAAGAAAGGCAGCTGTCAACAAGGAAGCCCAGGCATTTGGCTGAGTTTGACAGCTGAGGGGGAACCCTTCTAGGCACCTGTCAACCAGCCATTGCTGCAGAGGTTGTTGTTTGGTGGGGGGACCGACGAGGACAAATTCAGTCTTGGTGGGGAGTATGTTACGAATTCCAGAAACATAACACTCTTTGGAGGGAAGGAGTGCACTTTAAAAGGTGTACCAATAAAAAGTGTTGTGCTTTGAAATACAAAGGACATAGACGACATCCGAGCATGAAAGGTTTAGAAACTTCGAAATTGTTGTCATGAGTTGAAAATTCAATATCTAGTCTACAAGGTCAACGTTTAAAAAGATAATTGAAAAAACAGCTGATTATGGACAACACATAAACAGCCATTGTTCTGAGAAACAAAGTACAAGCCACGGGTGTCATTTTAGGGAGGGACAAGGGTGTGTGTCTTTCCCAACTTCCGTGGCACACCATTGTGTCCCCTCTTTTGCCAGGGACCCCTTTCCTTTAGATGCCATGTCCCCTCCCTCCCCCCAGCCTTTTCAGCAAAGTTACAAAGCGTTCTGCTCGTGAACAGAGGAAGTCAGCAGAAGGGGGTTTCTGGAGTCGGAGAAATGAAGGCACTGCTTGCCAAGCCAGTGTTTGCTCTACCTGCGATCGTAGGAATCGTGCGCTGTGCACACAGAGCGCTGACGCTTCGCCTGATTGGGTTATGAAAGGCCTGAATTAACAAGGACACACTGACCCGCTTAGTCATTCTAAACAAAGCTACATATATCGCAGGTATTACTCGGGCAGCGCTGGTGCAAGCTTCCTTCAAACACGAGGAAAGTCATTCATTCAGCCAGAAGCTGGGCAAGCTTCCCTCATATAGTACAGGAAGGAGGACTGTAAGGGTACCGCATACATGCTGACCAGGTATTACTCGGACTGCAGTGGTGCAAGCTTCCCACAAACGTGTAACGTGATTCATTCAGCCAGAAGCTGGGCAAGCTTCAGGAAGGAGTACTCTAGGGGTACCGCGTACATGCTGAACAGGTGTTGCTCGGTCAGCACTGCAAGCTTCGCTCAAGAATAGGGGAAAGCCGTCCTGAAGCAGAAACAGGCCAGGTCCCGAAAGCAGCAGGGCAAGCTTCACTTGGACGGAGAGCACATCCTCCCCTCAGATGGGCAAGCTTCCCTCAGGCATACAGAACAAGTTCAAGTGAAGCAGAGCAGTGTAACCGTGACGAAAGAGAAAAAGTAAAGTGCTGGAAGCAGTAGTGCAAGCTTCCCTCAGTCCTATAGAACAACCTTCCCACAAAAGAAACTGGCCAGGCACAGGCAGCAGCAGGGCAAGCTTCCCTCAGTCCTATAGAACAACCTTCCCCCAAAAGAAACTGGCCAGGCACAGGCAGCAGCAGGGCAAGCCTCCCTCAGTCATATAGAACAACCTTCCCACAAAAGAAACTGGCCAGGCACAGGCGGCAGCAGGGCAAGCTTCCCTCAGGCATAGAGAACCACCTTCCCACAAAAGAAACTGGCCAGGCACAGGCGGCAGCAGGGCAGGCTTCTCTTGGACAGAGAGCACAACCTTCCCTCAGATGGGCAAGCTTCCCTCAGGCATAGAGAACACGTTCATATTAAGCATATCAGTTTAACCTTGACCAGAGAGAAAAAGTAAAGTGCTGGAAGCAGTAGTGCAAGCTTCCCTCAGTCCTATAGAACAACCTTCCCACAAAAGAAACTGGCCAGGCACAGGCAGCAGCAGGGCAAGCTTCCCTCAGTCCTATAGAACAACCTTCCCCCAAAAGAAACTGGCCAGGCACAGGCAGCAGCAGGGCAAGCCTCCCTCAGTCATATAGAACAACCTTCCCACAAAAGAAACTGGCCAGGCACAGGCGGCAGCAGGGCAAGCTTCCCTCAGGCATAGAGAACCACCTTCCCACAAAAGAAACTGGCCAGGCACAGGCGGCAGCAGGGCAGGCTTCTCTTGGACAGAGAGCACAACCTTCCCTCAGATGGGCAAGCGTCCCTCAGGCATAGAGAACACGTTCATATCAAGCATATCAGTTTAACCTTGACCAGAGAGAAAAAGTCAAGCATGGGCAGAAGCAGGGCAAGCGTCCCTCAGTCCTATAGAACAACCTTTCCCAAAAGAAACTGGCCAGGCACAGGCAGCAGCAGGGCAAGCTTCCCTCAGTCCTATAGAACAACCTTCCCACAAAAGAAACTAGCCAGGCACAGGCGGCAGGAGGGCAGGCTTCCCTTGGACGGAGAGCACAACCTTCGCTCAGATGGGCCAGCTTCCCTCAGGCATAGAGAACACGTTCAAATCAAGCATATCAGTTTAACCTTGACCAGAGAGAAAAAGTCAAGCATGGGCAGAAGCAGGGCAAGCTTCCCTCAGTCCTATAGAACAACCTTCCCCCAAAAGAAACTGGCCAGGCACAGGCAGCAGCAGGGCAAGCTTCCCTCAGTCCTATAGAACAACCTTCCCACAAAAGAAACTGGCCAGGCACAGGCAGCAGCAGGGCAAGCTTCCCTCAGTCCTATAGAACAACCTTCCCATATACAGAACAGGTCAGGCAATGGCAGCAGCAGGGCAAGCTTCCATCAGGCATAGAAAACAATCTTCCTGCAAGGGAAACAGGCCAGGCACTGGCTGCAGCATGGCAAGCTTCCCTCAGCCCTATAGAACAGCCTTCCAACAAAAGGAACTGGCCAGGCACAGGCAGCAGCAGGGCAAGCTTCCCTCAGTCCTATAGAACAACCTTCCCACAAAAGAAACTGGCCAGGCACAGGCAGAAGCAGGGCAAGCTTCCCTCATTCCTATAGAACAACCTTCTCACAAAAGGAACTGGCCAGGCACAGGCAGCAGCAGGGCAAGCTTCCCTCAGGCATAGAGAACCACCTTCCCACAAAAGAAACTTGCCAGGCACAGGCAGCAGCAGGGCAAGCTTCCCTTGGACGGAGAGCACAACCTTACCTCAGATGGGCAAGCTTCACTCAGGCATAGAGAACACGTTCAAATCAAGCATATCAGTTTAACCTTGACCAGAGAGAAAAAGTCAAGCATGGGCAGAAGCAGGACAAGCTTCCCTCAGTCCTACAGAACATGTTTCCTCAGAAGAAACCGGTCAGGCAATGGCAGCAGAAGGGCAAGCTTCCCTCAGGCATAGAAAACACTCTTCCTGCAGAGGAAACAGGCCAGGCACTGGCTGCAGCATGGCAAGATTCCCTCTGGCATAGAGGAGAACAACCTTCCTGCAGAGGAAACAGGCCAGGCACTGGCAGCAGCAGGACAAGCTTCCCTCAGCCATAGAGAACAACCTTCCCACATACAGAAAAGGCCAGGCACAGGCAGCAGCAGGGCACGCTTCCCTCAGGCATAGAGAACAACCTTCCCAGAAAAGAAACAGGCCAGGCACTGGCAGCAGCAGGACAAGCTTCCCTCAGCCATAGAGAACAACCTTCCCACATACAGAACAGGCCAGGCACAGGCAGCAGCAGGGCACGCTTCCCTCAGGCATAGAGAACAACCTTCCCAGAAAAGAAACAGGCCAGGCACTGGCAGCAGCAGGCCAAGCTTCCCTCGGGCATTAATAACAACCTTCCCTTAGATTAAACAGGTGAGGCACTGGCAGCAGCAGGGCAAGCGTCCCTCGGGCATAGCGAACAACCTGCCTTCAGATAGAAGAGGCCAGGCAGAGGCAACAGCACGGGGAGCTTTCTACAGGCATACGCATCAAGTCCAATTCAGGGAAAACGTCGTTTCCAGATCCCGGCACGTGCAGTGGGGCGAGCTCTTCCCTCGTGCCCAGAGCATCGCAGGCTCCACACACATAAGGAACCCTAACGTTGCAAACAGGGCAAACACTGACACCTGACCCAGCTCATTGCTTTCATTGGAGCAACGTGCACACGTGTTCCTAATCCTGTTCTTCTAGAAATGTCCACGCACGGCGCTCCCACCCATGTCCGATCCTGACCTTCCCACAGCATTTCTGTATTGAGCTTTCCAATTCTCCTAATCCTGAGAATGTCCATACTCAAAGGGGTCTCAGCGGGGCCCCTCTGCACGGTAACTCACTACCATGCATCGGCGCCGCTAAATTCCCACTACCTGACCCTTCCTGCGTTATGACCATACCTACATTGTAACTCGATGGTATACTTGTATTGTGTAACCATGTAACTGTCCGTCATAACTATGTATTTCAAATGGTAAAGCCAACAACTAAGTTCCTCCAATGTAACCATGTTCTTCACTTCAAGCGCACGGATGCCGGAGGGTTAGGTGCGCTATATAAATGTAACAAATAAATAAATAAATAAATGCATCACTTTTCCAATCTGGAGGTTTTCCCGCCTTTTGAACGCAGAGAGATGTTTACACATGTGTACGGATGACGCGTCTTTATAGCTAATCTAATTCTGTGGTCACCCCAACACCTCATCCTGGTGCTGACTGCACACGAGTCAGATTCTAAGGTGCTGACTCATTCCTAATAATTTTCCAATTCCCTAATCTTGAGACTCATACCCATGCTTACCCTTGAGGAACCCACCTGTTTAATCCATGGTTGCATGCATTTCGCCAATCTAGAACTTCCCACTTTTATAATGCCAAAATACATATCATCATTATGCATTCAGAACCCCAAAATAAGAAGATTCCTAAACATTACCTTCCCTGATATTCCTAATCGAGTGGGATTGCTGGCAGGCCTCCCCTCCTGCTGTCCCGCCTTCTGTCTGCCACCTCTCACCATGCCTTCCCTAGTATATTGGCCCTAGTACCCAACTGCCTAAAACATGCCCTGAGCTGGCTGCTACCGATGCACTTCCCCTCATGGCATGGAAGAGGCACTCCGCCTCAAGCACCGCCCACCATTTTCATGATGCCTCCTTGTTAGTCATTTTGTTACCGCAGAACCAATGCCCTTAGCACCCCGGAAATTACCCTGTGGTGCTTAAGGCAATAAAGCTCGAGGTGACAGCTGATACCAACCAGTAACCGCCCTTAGTTATCTATAATAGCCCTCACTTCACTGTGGCTCTACAAGTGAGTCAGCAGGCCATTACTGAGGCGATATGCCCCGCCGTGGCGGGCCCACCCTGTGGGTAACAGCCCGCCACCCAAGTTAAGGGCTCAAGCAAATCAAGGGTCCCTTAACGAGGGTGGCGGGCCGTTACCCACAGAGTTGGATCAGTCACCGAGGGGCATATCGCCATTAGCACCCGTGTAGTGCGCGGAATATTTTTTTTTTTTATGTATTTTCTCTCCGTGAACAGAACGTATCGCAGCGTCTCGTTCTCAGAAAGAAAATACTCTACCAACATGGCCGCCAAGGAATTGGTAAGCGGGGCTCCATACGAAGTCCTTATTCCATTTCCATGGGGCCACACAGGGAAAAGAGCAGATCCCCGCTACCGCTATCAGGTAAGTGGGATGGGGGGAGGGAGTGGGAACAAAAGCAAAAAAACGGGGTTGGCGGGTAGTGTCAGCCTGTGTTCCTAGCCACCTGATTGGCTGGTTCTTTCACAGAGGGGGCTAATGGATGGAACGGTCTGCCACGGTGTGCTTTATTGCCTAATTCAAAGTCCTTAAATTGCACCACATTCCTAGTGCAAATAAATGTTCTTTCTCAATCAGTGGTACCCTTAAGTTCCCAGGCAGTGTTGATTTTGAATTCCACACACAGCTGTAACCAACATATTGCCCAACATTCCAAAAATTGGTTTTGTTCACAGTCGAATTATGGAATTGTAATTGGTTATTTATAACATGCTAAATACCCAGAGGTTTCTAAGCACGGACCCGGGGATCGAACCTGTGTTGTTGTGCGTCGCGTGTTGCCCCTGAGCTATCCTCCCAAGATGGAACATCGACGTACATACGACAGTCAAGTAAGAATCTAGACAATAATAGCCCAGAAATTCTCAGACTTCAAATTCTTCCACATTTTTAATCCTGAATGTATGGCACTTTCCTAGCCCTAATGCCCTAGCACATCTTTCATCCCCAAAGGCTGCAAATACCTAGAGTGCATGTGAAATCGCGTGTGTAATTCCAATGACCCGTGCAGATTTGAGATCACAACACAGTCCCAATCATTCGGCTCCCCTGTATTTTTTCTTTTTTCTTTTTTTGTTATGCATTTAGTTTATATTCAATCAAGAACAAACTTTTGCACATTTAAAATAAAATAAGAACAACCAATAAGAAAACATCTAATTTCAAATCTTGGCAATAATAAAGAGAAACAAAAAACAAAACAAAAAAAACAGGTTCCCCTGTATTCTAAACCCTGGCATGCCCACACATTCCCACACAAGCCCACACATTCCCACACAAGCCCACACATTCCACACATGCCCACACATTCCCACACAAGCCCACACATTCCACACATGCCCACACATTCCCACACAAGCCCACACATTCCACACATGCCCACACATTCCCACACAAGCCTACACATTCCCACACATTTTGACACATGCCCACACATTCCCACACAAGCCCACACTTCCCACACACGGCCACACATTTTGCACATGCCCACAAACACCCACACATTCCTACACATTCCTACACATTCCCAGACATGCCCTAACATTCCACACATTCCCACAAATGCCCACACATTCCCACGCAAGCCCACGCATTCCCAACATGCCCGAACATTCCCACACATGCCCACACATTCCTAAACATGCCCACACATTCCCACACATTACCCCACATGCCGCCACACATTCCCGCACATGCCACGTTCCCACACATTACCGCACACGCCCACAAATTCCCACACATTCCCAGACAGGCTCACGAATTACCACATATGCCGACACATTCCTGCACATGCCCACACATTCCCACACATTCCCGCACATGGCAACACATTCTCACACAAGCCCACACATTCCCACACATGCCCACACATTCCCACACAATCCCACACATGCCTGCATCTGCCAACACATTCCCACACATGCCCACACATACCCACCCATTCCCACATATGCCCAAACATTCCCGCACATGCCCACACATTCCCACACAAGCCCACACATTCCCACACATGCCCACACATTCCTGCACATGCCCACACATTCCCACACAAGCCCACACATTTCCACACAAGCCCACACATTCCCACACATGCCCACACATTCCTGCACATGCCCACACATTCCTAAACATGCCCACACATTCCCACACAAGCCCACACATTCCCACACATGCCCACACATTCCTGCACATGCCCACACATTCCCACACAAGCCCACACATTTCCACACAAGCCCACACATTCCCACACATGCCCACCCATTCCTGCACATGCCCAAACATGCCCACACATTCCCACACAAGCCCACACACTCCTATGTGTGAGGTCATGATGTTCAGAATCCTGCAGTGTCTCTAAATGTGTTATTCTGGCGTTCACACACACATCGCTACTCTTGAGGTTCCCATTCCTTTACAAATCCTCACGGTTTTTTGGGTCTGTTGGTTGCCTCACTTTCTAAATCCTGATGTTTGCCAGGCATGCCTACACCAGACCATATAGCATAATCCTCATCCCAGTATCCCACGTATTCTTAATCCAGATGCTCATTTACACTCCCAATCTCAACGTGTCACATTCTGTCCCAGTCGTGAGACCCGCGCGCTCATACACCTGAGGGTTTGCACCCTTTCCTGATCCTGAAATTCTCTCAGGTGCGCCTTTCTGCACTAGCTTCGCCGTCCTTGTGTGTGTGGATTTGCTCGCACGCACGCCCATTGCCACCCGCGTGGCACACCCCACCTCCTGCGGTCGCTACACATTCCTGGGTTCTTACATTGCGTTACATTTCTGATCCCAGAGTCAGCCCACATTCCACCCTGCTTTTTCCCTAGTGCTTTTTGTGGGCGTCCTTGCCCGGTGGTACACGTTGCTGCATCACCCTTATTTGTTAAGCTCTATAAAGGCGCGTGCTTTGTCCTGAACTTTTATCAGTGCACCAGTTTTGAATGTGCTTTTAATTTTTTGTTCCTCTCTTTCAATATTAAAATACGATTCTTCACAACATGACTTTCACTATCTTTAAATAAGCCGCAGCCTTTCAGTGAGTGCTTGCAGAATGTCGACCTTCGAATAAGCAGAACTGGGATGTTTGTTTATAAAAAAAAGTATTGTAAAGACCACGCCAATCGTAGGTCCGTCAAATAAACCGGAAGTCCTACTTACCGTAGGATCAGACCTTTCCCGGGCAGTAAAATTCGCAAAATTGGCCAGACCGTCGCCCCCTTCGCCTCCCAACTGTGTGATAGGGAAGGTGGCGTTGGCGTTCCAAACCCATCACAATCTTTGATCTGGTCTTGTAGAAACGCACATTCCTTGGAGTCCGGGATCGCTGCCTGCAGTCCCTCCCTGCTCCTCCACTGCAGGACAAGACAACACTTAGCCACATTCAGAAATGAGGCGCAGCTGATGGCGAGGAGAAAGAGGGGCTTTCCTACTACTTAGCAGGCGGAGCAAGCTGGTGTTTACCTGCTAGAGGAAACTGGCGGGAAGGCCAACCTGCCAAGTGCCAGCAACTGGTGCAGGGTGGGTCTTTTCCCTCTAGGTCAGGGGTCTGCAACCTGAGGTTCTTCAGATGTTTTGGACTACATCTCCTGTCAGCCCCAGCCTGCACAGTGTGTATGGCTCATGGGAGTTGTGGGAGGACACAAGCCATTAAGAACTCATGTTTGCACTCTCTCTTCCTCTCTCTCTTATTCTTTCTCTCTCTTTCCCACTCTATGTCACTGCCTCTTTCTCTGTGAGGCATTGCACTCTCTTCCTCTCTCTCTTATTCTTTCTCTCTCTTTCCCACTCTATGTCGCTGCCTCTTTCTCTGTGAGGCATTGCACTCTCTTCCCCTCTCTCTTATTCTTTCTCTCTCTTTCCCACTCTATGTCGCTGCCTCTTTCTCTGTGAGGCATTGCACTCTCTTCCCCTCTCTCTTATTCTTTCTCTCTCTTTCCCACTCTATGTCACTGCCTCTTTCTCTGTGAGGCATTGCACTCTCTTCCTCTCTCTCTTATTCTTTCTCTCTCTTTCCCACTCTATGTCGCTGCCTCTTTCTCTGTGAGGCATTGCACTCTCTTCCCCTCTCTCTTATTCTTTCTCTCTCTTTCCCACTCTATGTCACTGCCTCTTTCTCTGTGAGGCATTGCACTCTCTTCCTCTCTCTCTTATTCTTTCTCTCTCTTCCCCACTCTATGTCACTGCCTCTTTCTCTGTGGGGCATTGCACTCTCTTCCTCTCTCTCTTATTCTTTCTCTCTCTTTCCCACTCTATGTCACTGCCTCTTTCTCTGTGAGGCATTGCACTCTCTTCCTCTCTCTCTTATTCTTTCTCTCTCTTTCCCACTCTATGTCACTGCCTCTTTCTCTGTGAGGCATTGCACTCTCATCCTCTCTCTCTTATTCTTTCTCTCTCTTTCCCACTCTATGTCACTGCCTCTTTCTCTGTGAGGCATTGCACTCTCTTCCTCTCTCTCTTATTCTTTCACTCTCTTTCCCACTCTATGTCATTGCCTCTTTCTCTGTGAGGCATTGCACTCTCTTCCTCTCTCTCTTATTCTTTCTCTCTCTTTCCCACTCTATGTCACTGCCTCTTTCTCTGTGAGGCATTGCACTCTCTTCCTCTCTCTCTTATTCTTTCTCTCTCTTTCCCACTCTATGTCACTGCCTCTTTCTCTGTGAGGGATTGCACTCTCTTCCTCTCTCTCTTATTCTTTCTCTCTCTTTCCCACTCTATGTCACTGCCTCTTTCTCTGTGAGGCATTGCACTCTCTTCCTCTCTCTCTTATTCTTTCTCTCTCTTTCCCACTCTATGTCACTGCCTCTTTCTCTGTGAGGCATTGCACTCTCATCCTCTCTCTCTTATTCTTTCTCTCTCTTTCCCACTCTATGTCACTGCCTCTTTCTCTGTGAGGCATTGCACTCTCTTCCTCTCTCTCTTATTCTTTCACTCTCTTTCCCACTCTATGTCATTGCCTCTTTCTCTGTGAGGCATTGCACTCTCTTCCTCTCTCTCTTATTCTTTCTCTCTCTTTCCCACTCTATGTCACTGCCTCTTTCTCTGTGAGGCATTGCACTCTCTTCCTCTCTCTCTTATTCTTTCTCTCTCTTTCCCACTCTATGTCACTGCCTCTTTCTCTGTGAGGCATTGCACTCTCATCCTCTCTCTCTTATTCTTTCTCTCTCTTTCCCACTCTATGTCACTGCCTCTTTCTCTGTGAGGCATTGCACTCTCTTCCTCTCTCTCTTATTCTTTCACTCTCTTTCCCACTCTATGTCATTGCCTCTTTCTCTGTGAGGCATTGCACTCTCTTCCTCTCTCTCTTATTCTTTCTCTCTCTTTCCCACTCTATGTCACTGCCTCTTTCTCTGTGAGGCATTGCACTCTCTTCCTCTCTCTCTTATTCTTTCTCTCTCTTTCCCACTCTATGTCACTGCCTCTTTCTCTGTGAGGGATTGCACTATCTTCCTCTCTCTCTTATTCTTTCTCTCTCTTCCCCACTCTATGTCACTGCCTCTTTCTCTGTGAGGCATTGCACTCTCTATTCTTTCTCTCTCTTTCCCACTCTATGTCACTGCCTCTTTCTCTGTGAGGCATTGCACTCTCTATTCTTTCTCTCTCTTTCCCACTCTATGTCACTGCCTCTTTCTCTGTGAGGCATTGCACTCTCTTCCTCTCTCTCTTATTCTTTCTCTCTCTTTCCCACTCTATGTCACTGCCTCTTTCTCTGTGAGGCATTGCACTCTCTTCCTCTCTCTCTTACCCTTTCTCTCTCTTTCCCACTCCATGTCACTGCCTCTTTCTCTGTGAGGCATTGCACTCTCTATTCTTTCTCTCTCTTTCCCACTCTATGTCACTGCCTCTTTCTCTGTGAGGCTTTGCACTCTCTTCCTCTCTCTCTTATTCTTTCTCTCTCTTTCCCACTCTATGTCACTGCCTCTTTCTCTGTGAGGCATTGCACTCTCTTCCTCTCTCTCTTATTCTTTCTCTCTCTTTCCCACTCTATGTCACTGCCTCTTTCTCTGTGAGGCATTGCACTCTCTTCCTCCCTCTCTTATTCTTTCTCTCTCTTTCCCGCTCTATGTCATTGCCTCTTTCTCTGTGAGGCATTGCACTCTCTATTCTTTCTCTCTCTTTCCCACTCTATGTCACTGCCTCTTTCTCTGTGAGGCATTGCACTCTCTTCCTCTCTCTCTTATTCTTTCTCTCTCTTTCCAACTCTATGTCACTGCCTCTTTCTCTGTGAGGCATTGCACTGTCTATTCTTGCTCTCTCTTTCCCACTCTATGTCACTGCCTCTTTCTCTGTGAGGCATTGCACTCTCTTCCTCTCTCTCTTATTCTTTCTCTCTCTTTCCAACTCTATGTCACTGCCTCTTTCTCTGTGAGGCATTGCACTGTCTATTCTTCTCTCTCTTATCCTTTCTCTCTATTACCCTTTCTCTCTCTTTCCCACTCCATGTCACTGCCTCTTTCTCTGTGAGGCATTGCACTCTCTATTCTTTCTCTCTCTTTCCCACTCTATGTCACTGCCTCTTTCTCTGTGAGGCATTGCACTCTCTTCCTCTCTCTCTTATTCTTTCTCTCTCTTTCCAACTCTATGTCACTGCCTCTTTCTATTTGAGGCATTGCACTGTCTATTCTTGCTCTCTCTTTCCCACTCTATGTCACTGCCTCTTTCTCTGTGAGGCATTGCACTCTCTATTCTTTCTCTCTCTTTCCCACTCTATGTCACTGCCTCTTTCTCTGTGAGGCATTGCACTCTCTTCCTCTCTCTCTTATTCTTTCTCTCTCTTTCCCACTCTATGTCACTGCCTCTTTCTCTGTGAGGCATTGCACTGTCTATTCTTGCTCTCTCTTTCCCACTCTATGTCACTGCCTCTTTCTCTGTGAGGCATTGCACTCTCTATTCTTTCTCTCTCTTTCCCACTCTATGTCACTGCCTCTTTCTCTGTGAGGCATTGCACTCTCTTTCTCTCTCTCTTATTCTTTCTCTCTCTTTCCCACTCTATGTCACTGCCTCTTTCTCTGTGAGGCATTGCACTCTCTTCCTCTCTCTCTTATTCTTTCTCTCTCTTTCCCACTCTATGTCACTGCCTCTTTCTCTGTGAGGCATTGCACTCTCTTCCTCTCTCTCTTACCCTTTCTCTCTCTTTCCCACTCTATGTCACTGCCTCTTTCTCTGTGAGGCATTGCACTGTCTATTCTTGCTCTCTCTTTCCCACTCTATGTCACTGCCTCTTTCTCTGTGAGGCATTGCACTCTCTATTCTTTCTCTCTCTTTCCCACTCTATGTCACTGCCTCTTTCTCTGTGAGGCATTGCACTCTCTTCCTCTCTCTCTTATTCTTTCTCTCTCTTTCCCACTCTATGTCACTGCCTCTTTCTCTGTGAGGCATTGCACTCTCTTCCTCTCTCTCTTACCCTTTCTCTCTCATTCCCACTCCATGTCACTGCCTCTTTCTCTGTGAGGCATTGCACTCTCTATTCTTTCTCTCTCTTTCCCACTCTATGTCACTGCCTCTTTCTCTGTGAGGCATTGCACTCTCTTCCTCTCTCTCGTATTCTTTCTCTCTCTTTCCCACTCTATGTCACTGCCTCTTTCTCTGTGAGGCATTGCACTCTCTTCCTCTCTCTCTTATTCTTTCTCTCTCTTTCCCACTCTATGTCATTGCCTCTTTCTCTGTGAGGCATTGCACTCTCTATTCTTTCTCTCTCTTTCCCACTCTATGTCACTGCCTCTTTCTCTGTGAGGCATTGCACTCTCTTCCTCTCTCTCTTATTCTTTCTCTCTCTTTCCCACTCTATGTCACTGCCTCTTTCTCTGTGAGGCATTGCACTCTCTTCCTCCCTCTCTTATTCTTTCTCTCTCTTTCCCACTCTATGTCATTGCCTCTTTCTCTGTGAGGCATTGCACTCTCTATTCTTTCTCTCTCTTTCCCACTCTATGTCACTGCCTCTTTCTCTGTGAGGCATTGCACTCTCTATTCTTTCTCTCTCTTTCCCACTCTATGTCACTGCTTCTTTTTCTGTGAGGCATTGCACTCTCTTCTTCTCTCTCTTATCCTTTCTCTCTATTACCCTTTCTCTCTCTTTCCCACTCTATGTCACTGCCTCTTTCTCTGTGAGGCATTGCACTCTCTATTCTTTCTCTCTCTTTCCCACTCTATGTCACTGCCTCTTTCTCAGTGAGGCATTGCACTCTCTTCCTCTCTCTCTTATTCTTTCTCTCTCTTTCCAACTCTATGTCACTGCCTCTTTTTCTGTGAGGCATTGCACTGTCTATTCTTGCTCTCTCTTTCCCACTCTATGTCACTGCCTCTTTCTCTGTGAGGCATTGCACTCTCTATTCTTTCTCTCTCTTTCCCACTCTATGTCACTGCCTCTTTCTCTGTGAGGCATTGCACTCTCTTCCTCTCTCTCTTATTCTTTCTCTCTCTTTCCCACTCTATGTCACTGCCTCTTTCTCTGTGAGGCATTGCACTGTCTATTCTTGCTCTCTCTTTCCCACTCTATGTCACTGCCTCTTTCTCTGTGAGGCATTGCACTCTCTATTCTTTCTCTCTCTTTCCCACTCTATGTCACTGCCTCTTTCTCTGTGAGGCATTGCACTCTCTTTCTCTCTCTCTTATTCTTTCTCTCTCTTTCCCACTCTATGTCACTGCCTCTTTCTCTGTGAGGCATTGCACTCTCTTCCTCTCTCTCTTATTCTTTCTCTCTCTTTCCCACTCTATGTCACTGCCTCTTTCTCTGTGAGGCATTGCACTCTCTTCCTCTCTCTCTTACCCTTTCTCTCTCTTTCCCACTCTATGTCACTGCCTCTTTCTCTGTGAGGCATTGCACTCTCTATTCTTTCTCTCTCTTTCCCACTCTATGTCACTGCCTCTTTCTCTGTGAGGCATTGCACTCTCTTCCTCTCTCTCTTATTCTTTCTCTCTCTTTCCCACTCTATGTCACTGCCTCTTTCTCTGTGAGGCATTGCACTCTCTTCCTCTCTCTCTTACCCTTTCTCTCTCTTTCCCACTCCATGTCACTGCCTCTTTCTCTGTGAGGCATTGCACTCTCTATTCTTTCTCTCTCTTTCCCACTCTATGTCACTGCCTCTTTCTCTGTGAGGCATTGCACTCTCTTCCTCTCTCTCGTATTCTTTCTCTCTCTTTCCCACTCTATGTCACTGCCTCTTTCTCTGTGAGGCATTGCACTCTCTTCCTCTCTCTCTTATTCTTTCTCTCTCTTTCCCACTCTATGTCATTGCCTCTTTCTCTGTGAGGCATTGCACTCTCTATTCTTTCTCTCTCTTTCCCACTCTATGTCACTGCTTCTTTCTCTGTGAGGTATTGCACTCTCTTCTTCTCTCTCTTATCCTTTCTCTCTATTACCCTTTCTCTCTCTTTCCCACTCTATGTCACTGCCTCTTTCTCTGTGAGGCATTGCACTCTCTATTCTTTCTCTCTCTTTCCCACTCTATGTCACTGCCTCTTTCTCTGTGAGGCATTGCACTCTCTTCCTCTCTCTCTTATTCTTTCTCTCTCTTTCCAACTCTATGTCACTGCCTCTTTCTCTGTGAGTCATTGCACTCTCTTCCCCTCTCTCTTATTCTTTCTCTCTCTTTCCCACTCTATGTCATTGCCTCTTTCTCTGTGAGGCATTGCACTCTCTATTTTTTCTCTCTCTTTCCCACTCTATGTCACTGCCTCTTTCTCTGTGAGGCATTGCACTCTATTCCACTCTCTCTTATTCTTTCTCTCTCTTTCCCACTCTATGTCACTGCCTCTTTCTCTGTGAGGCACTTTGTTGGGTGCAAGTTTGCTAAAGCCACCCAGCTGTTGCTGATAAGTGCTTGACCAGAGAGGGGAACAGAGATATCTTGGTTGGGGGAGCAGTATATTTTTGCCACAGTGATAAAAAAACTGAATATGATAAGTGTGCTAAAGTTGCAAACTGAGTCCTTTTAACATTTTAAAATGCTCACTTCTAATGAACACTTCAAATGTATATTTTACCCATGATAAAAATGTTACACTAGTTTTATTGAGAAAAGCACATTATAAAACCTAGAATAAAAATGCAATCTATTTTCTGATAGAAGGTTTTCCTTCCAAGATTGCGAGTCTAGGACACTTCCATTGTAATCTTTCCAAATATCCCCATGAGACAATTGAAGGGAACAAATAACAATAATGAGGGTTCCAGCCTGCTTTGCATAAATCAAAGAATCTTTTTGAAACATAAAAATGACCACAGATCTTTATATTTTACAAACATTTCAGTGATAAAAAGGATGTCTGCTTAACTCACAGAGTACATACTGCACTCTGTGCTTTATGCTCATGAAGTTTTTACAACACTCACCCTATCATTGACATGTATGCAACTCTGTGCCATATTTGCTGATTCAGACAGCCTTAGGACTCGGATGTCATTATAGAGTCCTCGCCTGTCTGTCAGCATGTTCACGTTGCGTGAAGGAGGGTAGGGCCATCCGGTTCTCTGTAGTGGCATGGCACATGTTGGTGCAGGCAGGTAAGGTAAGCGTGTTTTGTTTATATAACATGCATGTATGTAAGTAGTATGGCTATATTGGTGTATTTGTTTTTATATTTGCGTGTATGCAATGAATTGTTTGAATTATGTATGAATGTGTGGATGAAAGCTTTACATGTGCGCATGTGTGTGCCAACCACCCCCCTACATTTAATAGCCCTGCTGAATTTAATGGTGAGGCTTCTGGAGGTATGGAGTTCTTTTTTGCTTTACCGTTGATGCACAATAAAGATGCTTGACTGTGCATCAAGGGTAAAGCAAATATTACACGTGAAGTGTTATTACATGCCTGGCCTATATTCACTGTAGGCCATACTAGTGATGTAATAACAGGTGCCATGCCACAACAAAACACTTCACTTATGATACTTGGTTTACCCTTGATGCACAGTAAAGTTTATTTAATTTGCATCAAGGTTAAAGCAAACGGTTGTCTATGAAATTATCGATTTCGAAAAGAAAAAAAAACGAAAAGAAAAAAAAATGAAAATGATTTGAATGAAAATTACTTTTGGTTTTGATTACCCCTGACATTTCTGACAACCTGCTCCCCTCCTCCCCATACTTACCTGTTGGCGGCACACCTCTCTATGTGCTGCCGACTCCTCCATCCCTCTGCGATGCCGGTTCCCTTCACTTACGTGCATGGGAACCGGTGCAGCAAGGTCCTTTTCATTTTTTTTAAACGTTATCCTGTTGGGAGCGGGGGACACCACTGTAACCTCTGAAGCCATTATAGGGAAAATTGGGGTGGGGGACACCCCTGCAACCCCAGCTACCCCTGTTCATTATAATTGCACTGAATGTTATATCTGATCGAATTTTTTGGCGGTACGAAATTTTCGTACAACCGAAATTCATTCAAATATACCATTCAGTTGTTTTAATTATACCATTTCTATGGATACCAAAGAAAACATGATAAGTGTTATTAAATAGCTAACTTGGCATATTGTGTCTGTGCATATACTTTCTTACTGTGGCATGGCATTTTTTACTTTTTACTTGCCATCAAGGATAAAGCAAACATGATACGTGTTATTACATGGCTAGGCTGGCTTACATTGCAGACTCCAGCCTGGCTATAAATTCTTTGTGAATCATAGCATTTTTGTACTGGGCATTAAGGATGAAACCAAACGTAAGTGTGGTTCCCTTACACATTGACCTATGTTGGTATAACCGTTCTGGATATCTTTCATTCTGTGGCATGGCAATTTCTACTGGCTAGTAGACCATATGTTGTTATACTGGCATATATTGGTGCAGCCTACATGGGCATGTATGGGCACAAGCATGGAAATGTTTTATGTGCTGGTGTATGTTGTGGGCAAAGGCATCATGAACATGCATTGGAAAATGGTCATGTGCATTGTTGGTGACTTGCATCTATTGTTTTTTTTTTAATGTGCTTGTCAAGTTGAGTTGGAGGGGGTCCCTTTTTGTAGCTCCATTCTAGCACTTATTTGAATGAAGGAAGTATGCTATAGTGGCTTGCTTGCTTCCTCTATGTGCCAAAATGTTCTACAAAGGTTCCAGATTTTAGCATCCATTCTTTGCGCCATACTAGGGTGATAACTAGCCCTGGTTGAACCAAGCTATGTATTGCCATTTCCAGCAGGCCCCGGTGGCTGCACCCTGCTACTACTTCTGCGGTAGTTTATCATTTCCTATAAACAATTTCTACCCAGCAGGTGTCAGGTGACCAAGCAGATCGTCCACCGCAAGACAACATACTTTCATTAAGGAAGTTGGACCAGGAAATTAAGCCTCACCTTTGCTGGGAATTTCCCGATTAGCGACAGCATTCGTTAATCTTCACCCAAGAGCACAAGTTGGCTGTGTTGTTGTTGGTTTTGGCAGGGTCTCTTTGTACTTCTCGGAAAAGTTGGTCAAGATCCAGAAAGACTTCCGCGAGTCGATAGTTGCAAGCGATCCACACAACAGATTAAGATCACCCAACTGCTACGGAGAGGAGCGAGGTTGGCCCATGTTGGGTTCTCGGTATGGCAGCAGCGAGACCCCAGCCTTGAAAAAATATGTTTTATTTTACTAATCCTTGATGTGGTGGGCCTCAAGGTCCACATACATACTACAGGAAGTCGGACGATAATGCAATCTAAGGTCAACATTAGCGATGTGCAAATAGCCTGTTGCAAATGGTCAGCATAATACCTTGAAATCTAAGGATGCTCAGTCATTGATTTGACCGATGTGGTCACATTTTGAAAACTCTGAAATTTCTAGATGCAAAAAATATAAATAACATTTTGTACTGGAAAACCCCACATCTATCCAGTATACTCAGGATTATAAAGTGATTTTGTAAAAGTTTTTATAAATAAATCTGTTTTCTAATTCTCTGCTTCAGGATTGTCTATTTCTGAAATTGTCAAGCCAGGTCTAACTGGTTTCCTTAGGACCCTCTTGCAAAGAATTGCTCATGAGATTCAAGGCTGCTGTTATGGGTGCCGGTGGAAACACAAATACGTCGACCCAGTGCTTTTGGGCACAAACAGAGAAGAAGGCCTGTTCTATTCTGGACCCAGTGCTTCTGGGCACAAACAGAAGAAGGCCTGTTCTACTCTGGACCCAGTGCTTTTGGGCACCAACAGAGAAGAAGGCCTTTTCTACTCTGGACCCAGTGATTTGGGCACAGAGAAAAAGGCCTGTTCTACTCCGGACCCAGTGCTTCTGGGCACAAACAGAAGAAGGCCTGTTCTACTCTGGACCCAATGCTTTTGGGGACAAAGAGAGAAGAAGGCCTGTTCTACTCTGGACCCAGTGCTTTTGGGGACAAAGAGAGAAGAAGGCCTGTTCTACTCTGGACCCAGTGCTTTTGGAGACAAACAGAGAAGAAGGCCTGTTCTACTCTGGTCCCAGTGCTTTTGGGCACAAACAGAGAAGAAGGCCTTTTCTACTCTGGACCCAGTGCTTTTGGGGACAAACAGAGAAGAAGGCCTGTTCTACTCTGGACCCAGTGCCTTTGGGCAATAACAGAGAAGGAGGCCTGTTCTACTCTGGACCCAGTGCTTTTGGGCACAAACAGAGAAAAAGGCCTGTCTACTCTGGACCCAGTGCTTTTGGGAGCATACAGAGAAGTGGCCCTGTTCTACCCCGGACCCAGTGCTTTTGGGTGCATGCAGAGAAGAAACCCTGTTCTACTCCGGACCCAGTGCTTTTGGGCAAAGACAGAGAAGAAGCCCTGTTCTACTCCGGACCCAGTGCTTTTGGGTGAAGACAAAGAAGGCCTGTTCTACTCTGGAACCAGTGCTTTTGGGCACAAACAGAGAAGAAGGCCTGTTCTACTCTGGAACCAGTGCTTTTGGGCACAAACAGAAAAGAAGGCCTGTTCTACTCTGGAGCCAGTGCTTCTGGGCGCAAACAGAGAAGAAGGCCTGTTCCCCTCCGGACCCAGTGCTTTTGGGCACAAACAGAAGGAGGCCTGTTCCACTCTGGACCCAGTGCTTTTGGGGACAAACAGAGAAGAAGGCCTGTTCTACTCTGGACCCAGTGTTTTTGGGTGCAAGCAGAGAAGAAGGCCTGTTCTACTCTGGACCCAGTGCTTTTGGGCACAAACAGAGAAAAAGGCCTGTCTACTCTGGACCCAGTGCTTTTGGGAGCATACAGAGAAGTAGCCCTGTTCTACCCCGGACCCAGTGCTTTTGGGTGCATACAGAGAAGAAACCCTTTTCTACTCCGGACCAAGTGCTTTTGGGCAAAGACAGAGAAGAAGCCCTGTTCTACTCCGGACCCAGTGCTTTTGGGTGAAGACAAAGAAGGCCTGTTCTACTCTGGAACCAGTGCTTTTGGGCACAAACAGAGAAGAAGGCCTGTTCTACTCTGGAACCAGTGCGTTTGGGCACAAACAGAAAAGAAGGCCTGTTCTACTCTGGAGCCAGTGCTTCTGGGCGCAAACAGAGAAGAAGGCCTGTTCTCCTCTGGACCCAGTGCTTTTGGGCACAAACAGAAGGAGGCCTGTTCCACTCTGGACCCAGTGCTTTTGGGGACAAACAGAGAAGAAGGCCTGTTCTACTCTGGACCCAGTGCGTTTGGGGACAAAGAGAGAAGAAGGCCTGTTCTACTCTGGACCGAGTGCTTTTGGGCACAAACAGAGAAGAAGGCCTGTTCTACTCTGGACCCAGTGCTTTTGGGGACAAACAGAGAAGAAGGCCTGTTCTACTCTGGACCCAGTGTTTTTGGGTGCAAGCAGAGAAGAAGGCCTGTTCTACTCTGGACCCAGTGCTTTTGGGCACTAACAGAGAAGAAGGCCTGTTCTACTCTGGACCCAGTGCTTTTGGGCACAAACAGAGAAGAAGGCCTGCTCTACTCTGGACCCAGTGATTTTGGGCACTAACAGAGAAGAAGGCCTGTTCTACTCTGGACCCAGTGCTTTTGGGTGCATACAGAGAAGAAGCCCTGTTCTACTCCGGACCCAGTGCTTTTGGGCGAAGACAGAGAAGAAGCCATGTTCTACTCCGGACCCAGTGCTTTTGGGCGAAGACAGAGAAGAAGGCCTGTTCTACTCTGGAACCAGTGCTTTTGGGCACAAACAGAGATGAAGGCCTGTTCTACTCTGGACACAGTGCTTTTGGGGACAGAGGTGGAGGCCTGTTCTACTCTGGACCCACTGCTTTTGGGCACACAAAAGAAGAAGGCCTGTTCTACTCTGGACTCAGTGCTTTTGAGCACAAACAGAGAAGAAGGCCCGTTCTTCTCTGGTTCCAGTGCTTTTGAGCACAAACAGATAAGAAGGCCCGTTCTTCTCTGGTTCCAGTGCTTTTGAGCACAAACAGAGAAGAAGGCCTGTTTTACTCTTGACCTAGTGCTTTTGGGCAGAAACAGAGAAGAAGGCCTGCTCTACTCTGGGCCCAGTGCTTTTGGGCACAAACAGAGAAGAAGGCCTGTTCTACTCCTGACCCAGTGCTTTTGGGGACAAACAGAAGGATGCCTGTTCTACTCTGGACCCAGTGCATTTGGGGACAAACAGAGAAGAAGGCCTGTTCTACTCTGGACCCAGTGCTTTTGGGCGCATGCAGAGAAGAAGTCCTGTTCTACTCTGGACCCAGTGAGTTTGGGGACAAACAGAGAAGAAGGCCTGTTCTACTCTGGACCCAGTGCGTTTGGGGACAAACAGAGGAGAAGGCCTGTTCTACTCTGGACCCGGTGCATTTGGGGACAAACAGAGAAGAAGGCCTGTTCTACTCTGGACCCAGTGCTTTTGGGCGCAAACAGAGAAGAAGGCCTGTTCTACTCTGGACGCAGTGCATCTGGGCGCAAACAGAGAAGAAGGCCTATTCTACTCTGGACCCAGTGATTCTGGGCGCAAACAGAGAAGAAGGCCTGTTCTACTCCAGACCCAGTGCTTTTGGGCACAAACAGAGAAGAAGGCCTGTTCTCCTCCGGACCCAGTGCTTTTGGGCACAAACAGAAGGAGGCCTGTTCCACTCTGGACCCAGTGCTTTTGGGGACAAACAGAGAAGAAGGCCTGTTCTACTCTGGACCCAGTGCGTTTGGGGACAAAGAGAGAAGAAGGCCTGTTCTACTCTGGACCGAGTGCTTTTGGGCACAAACAGAGAAGAAGGCCTGTTCTACTCTGGACCCAGTGCTTTTGGGGACAAACAGAGAAGAAGGCCTGTTCTACTCTGGACCCAGTGTTTTTGGGTGCAAGCAGAGAAGAAGGCCTGTTCTACTCTGGACCCAGTGCTTTTGGGCACTAACAGAGAAGAAGGTCTGTTCTACTCTGGACCCAGTGCTTTTGGGCACAAACAGAGAAGAAGGCCTGCTCTACTCTGGACCCAGTGATTTTGGGCACTAACAGAGAAGAAGGCCTGTTCTACTCTGGACCCAGTGCTTTTGGGTGCATACAGAGAAGAAGCCCTGTTCTACTCCGGACCCAGTGCTTTTGGGCGAAGACAGAGAAGAAGCCATGTTCTACTCCGGACCCAGTGCTTTTGGGCGAAGACAGAGAAGAAGGCCTGTTCTACTCTGGAACCAGTGCTTTTGGGCACAAACAGAGATGAAGGCCTGTTCTACTCTGGACACAGTGCTTTTGGGGACAGAGGTGGAGGCCTGTTCTACTCTGGACCCACTGCTTTTGGGCACACAAAAGAAGAAGGCCTGTTCTACTCTGGACTCAGTGCTTTTGAAGAAGGCCCGTTCTTCTCTGGTTCCAGTGCTTTTGAGCACAAACAGAGAAGAAGGCCTGTTTTACTCTTGACCTAGTGCTTTTGGGCAGAAACAGAGAAGAAGGCCTGCTCTACTCTGGGCCCAGTGCTTTTGGGCACAAACAGAGAAGAAGGCCTGTTCTATTCCTGACCCAGTGCTTTTGGGGACAAACAGAAGGAGGCCTGTTCTACTCTGGACCCAGTGCATTTGGGGACAAACAGAGAAGAAGGCCTGTTCTACTCTGGACCCAGTGCTTTTGGGCGCATGCAGAGAAGAAGTCCTGTTCTACTCTGGACCCAGTGCGTTTGGGGACAAACAGAGAAGAAGGCCTGTTCTACTCTGGACCCAGTGCGTTTCGGGACAAACAGAGAAGAAGGCCTGTTCTACTCTGGACCCGGTGCATTTGGGGACAAACAGAGAAGAAGGCCTGTTCTACTCTGGACGCAGTGCATCTGGGCGCAAACAGAGAAGAAGGCCTATTCTACTCTGGACCCAGTGCTTCTGGGCGCAAACAGAGAAGAAGGCCTGTTCTACTCCAGACCCAGTGCTTTTGGGCACAAATAGAGAAGAAGGCCTGTTCTACTCCAGACTCAGTGCTTTTGGGCACAAACAGAGACGAAGGCCTGCTCTACTCTGCTGGTTGCAACATAAAGATTGTTAATGTTAATGTTAAAGGATGTTTGTACCGTGCACTATCACCACCGGAGTTTTCCCCTGGCGCTCTGGCGGCTATTGAAAAAGGGAAAGGAGGGGTGAGTTAGTGGGAATGAGCTGAAAAGTGCAAGAGAGCAGTGATGTGCTGTTGGCAGCCTCAGCCCGGTGGGTCCGTTGTCTAGGTTTGGGGTGTTTTACGGTCGGTAGTCATTGTGTGCTGTTGTGCTAGTCTGTGTGGTTTGTTTGCTGTTGCAGTGTAGTGAAGTTTGTGTGGATTGTTGTGTTGATGGCTGTCATTGTGTTTGTTTAGAGTTTGAGAGGTGTATGCAGAAGGGTGCAATTGTTAGTGGATTGGTTAGTTGGCATTGCTGTCCTTGCAGTTATGTCTAGGTGTGATGCTTGCTATCATTCACTATTCCATCGGAGTGTGGCACTTGCTAATCTTCAATGTCCTATCTAAATGTGAGGCAGGCCAGTGATCATGATTCCATGTAAGTGTGGCACACGCTAACATACGTAATCCTATCTAGATGCAACGCAGTCTAAAGTCAATCATTACATCCAAGTGTGTCAGATTCTAACATTCACAATCCTGTCTAGATGCGACGCAGGCTAGAGTTGAGAATTTCACCTAGGTGTGGCGGATGCTAACATTCACAATACTATCTAGATGCGACGCAGTCTAAAGTCAAGCATTACATCTAAGTGTGAACGCTAAAATTCACAATCCTATCTAGAATTACATCTAAGTGTGGCAGATTCTAACATTCACAATCCTGTCTAGATGCGACGCAGGCTAGAGTTGAGAATTTCACCTAGGTGTGGCGGATGCTAACATTCACAATACTATCTAGATGCGACGCAGTCTAAAGTCAAGCATTACATCTAAGTGTGAACGCTAAAATTCACAATCCTATCTAGAATTACATCTAAGTGTGGCAGATTCTAACATTCACAGTCCTGTCTAGATGCGACGCAGGCTAGAGTTGAGAATTCCACCTAAGTGTGGTGGATGCTAACATTCACAATACTATCTAGATGCGACGCAGTCTAAAGTCAAGCATTACATCTAAGTACGCATGCTAACATTCACAATCCTATCTAGAATTCCATCTAAGTGTGGCGGATGCAAACATTCACAATCCTATCTAGATGTGACGTAGGCCAATGTTCATAGTTCTCTCTGGGTGTGGCACTTCTTTACATTGACAAGTATGTTGGTATGCAACGCAGGCAATGTTTACAATCGTGCCATGAATAGATTTTGTCTGGTAGTCACAAATCTCTCTAAGTGTGCATGGTGTGAGTCTATGGCAGTCTACATTATGGAAAGGTATGGTAGAGTGGCAGGGTGGTAGTGCATTGTATTAATTCTAATATCAACCAGAAGAAACTAATTGGACTGCCAGAAATGCCAAGGCAGAACCGGGCATAAACGAATATTTGAGTCACATATTTGTGTGTTGGAGCAAACTGGGAGATTTTCTCCTGAAAGCCTCAAACCGGGGCAAGTCTGGAGAATCTTTCATAAGCTCGCCGGGTAATGCCAGAAATTTGCTCGAGGGCATCTCCAGATTTGTTCGAGTTTGAGGTGTAAAAGGATAAGAGATAAAACATAGCTGTGGGCATCTCATTTGCTCCAGTGCAAATCCTTGTGGACCAGACCCCAAATTTCCATTGGAGGTTTGGCATCCGAGCGACAGATTTGCAGAAAAATGTAAACCCTTCAAAGAGATGATTGTAGGGAGGGGGAAAGGATAGTGCAATGGCTGGTGGATGCTGGGAAGTGGCGTGCGCAAGAGAAAAAGAGACCAAGTAGAATCTGCAGTACTATAGCTCAGCTGGTTAATGACTGTGCTGCAAAGACCAATATGTACAGCAACCACCCGCCCTTTCACTAATTCAGCTATCTATTCAAAGTTATGGCAAATCAGGATAAAATGAACAAGAATAATAGGGAGAGAGCCCCTCGGCTTCTGTGAAACTTATGGGGCAGGACCCCGACACAGATACGCTTGCTAAGACACAGAGCCCTACATACATTTGGGCTTACAATTTTAAATACATTGGAAGGGTACATCTCTTTGCTGTTTGCCCTTTATTTGTGTCTGGTGGTGTTCTTTGATCGAAATGGCAAAAACATAGACGATTAAAGTTGCGGGGAAACTGCAGTCCGCATGTGTATGCAAACTGATGAGTCATTAAAAGTTGCCTTTGAATTTAATGACATTTCAGAATAGAAAAGAATACATTATTCTAATCAACTAGTTTATCAATAAAGGTATTTTATGCCAAATGGTTCCTCTTGATTAAAAAAGGAAAACATAATTGGTCATCATTTGGGTTAATATGTAAAATTGTTTAGGTTTTGAATCAATCATGCATGTCATCAGCATTGCTCTGGGCAATCCTCAAGACCGTTGCTCTTCGCCTCCCAAGCCATCACAGAAAGGGGAAAGACCATATGCAAATCAGGCTTAGCCTCACCAAAAAGCCTCACCAAAACCAGGGAATTCAGCCGGAGCTGTTTGGTCGCATCCCTTCTGCAACCCCAGACACATCTGGACTCATCTGTAGTGGACACCGCGCTGCCCAGTCTGTTGCTTGCTACTTTCTGAGGATATCAAAATATCCATCGCTCTGTGACACCTATATCCACCAATAATGTCATACTGAGTCGACTAGAGGATGCAATTGTGGTCTTTTAGTACTTGAGTACCTCAATACGAGGATCTTCATTAACTGAAGCAGACGTCAATAACCTCTTCCATACGATACAACACAAAACGTGTTTGTACAAGAACACAGGACTTCATTCACCGTCCTGATGAAGGCTGCAGTTTCTTAAAGTAGGCCCATAAGGCCGAAACACAGTGTGTTGACATAGTTCTCTAGGAAGCAACGCATCCATGGGGATTGTGATGCATCATATGTTTTCTAAGGATTTCATTTAGTGATACCGATCCACAGAGATATTTTGTCTCATCTCTGTATCTTTTATAAATGTTTGTCACACATGTTTTAAAAAATGTTGTAAAAAATCCTTTTGATAAAAATGTTGTTGGAAAAGTAGTGTCAATGTTAATGTGATTGTGTTGTGACTCACATTAACTTGTTTAGAAATCACAAGACATATGAACTGTTTTGAGTAAATAATTAGTGGTGTATTCATAAATTAGTTAACAGTAGTAGTTTTTCTATCCTGCAAGACGCTGAACAGTTATGTTTTCACATCTAGAATCATTGGGAGTCATTAGTGAGTTGTAGCTTGGGTCTATGGGTCCAGCAGGGGAGAACAAACATCTGGGCATGCAGGTGATTAAAGCAAAAAGATACATTTTGATGGATGGGTAGTTTTGTATTAATCATAACTATGGGCATTATTCTGAATACCCTCCCACCCCCCTCGCCCCAGAACATTCGTTTTTCGGCCTGTCATGGAATTACCAACAGGAAAAGACTATATGAAATCAAGTTTTGCCCCCCAACAAAAGGGGCCGCCCAACTGAAGTGCTGGGCCACACCCTTGTGCATGACATGACCAGCAGCCTCAGGCATGTGACAGCCTTATGGGGCATCATCAGTGAGGTGTAGCTTGGGTCTGTAGCCATGGCAAGATCACGTCCGAGCATATCAATCACACTCAGCTCATGTAAGCAAAACAGAGGCCTGAGGACTGGGAGGTGCTCAATAGGTCACAACCAATAACATTGCTCCAGGCAACCCTACAAACCATCCGTTGCCCAGTTCTGACCTGAACGCTCACATTGGTGGCAGATTCACCATTTTCACGACTGGTTTCCATATGGCTGGTGCCCTTCTGCACTGGTGCAGATGGTGCGAGAGGGGAACAATGGCATGGAGCTTTACCTTGCAGAACACCAGTGGTTATGATTAATTCAAAGCCTTCCATCAGTCTCTTTTTAGTTTTATTTAGTAAATATTGTGTCACAGAGGGTTCTGCCATTTGACCACTCTGTGATTGTAAACCTGAGCTAATGCCCCGTTCTGGACTGGAAAGGTGCTTTTTCCACAATAGCCAAGCAATTACAATATACCACACCAGTCTGTTCTGGATTAAACTGAATACAGTGGTCGAAGTGTGCGAAAAGAAGAAGTGATACTATGTTCCGTACCACCACGCCCCCTCCCACGCGCAACACAAACCCCCAAACACACGCGCCTGCTGTTTAAAGGAACGTTCAGTGCAGTGCACTGAAGTGCAAGTTTCAACTTCTTCCTACACTTTTATTTTCATACAAAATCATTCTGCAACTGTTTCTTTTTAAAATAAAAGTATAGGAACAGTAAAAGTAGAGAAGCACCATTCACAACCGCTCCCACCCACTTCGACCACTGACTCAATATTGACTAGTGTTGCAAACTCACATAATCTGCCCAGATGGCAGTAGGCATGTCATTTGAGGCTGTCTTGTAATAAGGAAATCTTCCATATACTGCAAAGGTGGACGTATCGATGAGTCAGTCATCAAATTATATCTTACAATACTTGGGCCTTTGCCCTTAAATGCGGCAGTAACGTGATTACCATTGCATTTAAGGGTTGGTCCAATCATGAGTTGGGCGGTAGGCGAGAGTTTTACTTCCAGCTTTTTGCTGGAGGTAAAAAGGTATCCTTACCACCCATTTTCAGTCTTTTTTCAGCACTATTACTACCAGGCCAATTACCTCCGGCAGTAATTGCGCCCCAAAATCCCATTGCCTCCACTTAATCCAAAGGGGAATGGAAATGTAGGTGTGTACCGCTACTCGTGATCCAGCGCTAATAACGCCGGATGACCTGAGGTAAAGCTATTTGCGCTGGCGGTATCCCGGCAGAATTACTGCTGGGATACGACTAGACTCCTGATTAGGCCCTTTTTCTTTTGCCCAATCCCTCCAAAGAATTCTCTTAGCCACCTTTGGAAATTTAGTGGACCACAATTCCACTGACTGAATACATATCTGGGTTCTCTTACAGAAACTTTGCACAAGTGAAAAGGCAAGTAGCACTGGGGCAGACGTTGCCCTAAAGCAAAAAACATGTTCTGTCAATGCATGTTTGCACAAGGACAATGTTTGCTTTAGTCCTGGCACCAGTGGGAAGTCCAATGATGCATGGAAAGAGCATTTTTGCATTGTGCAATTTCAATCCTTGTGCTAATGGCACTTGCACCAATGCAAAGTGTATGTAACTTGGCCCCCGTGTGATGTCTTACCCAACTTACTGTATTTGGTATTTTAGATGGCCTTGTGTTTGTGAACATGAGCTTGGGAATTAAGATGGCAGCCATGGGAGATCTCTTGATGGGGAAGGGAAAGGAAGTGATTACCTTAACAACACTGAAAATATGTTTTTTTAAATGTGTTGATTAACTTTCTGACTGAGGTCCAAAACAATGTTTTATGTGTAATAATTAAATTGTATGTCTTATGTTATTTTGACTCATAAAACAGTTATGAAAGGTTTTTAATTTTAACCAAATCACATAATAAAATGAAAAATAAAATAAACATGATTTTAATGAAAACATGAAAAAGTATTCTTAATTTGCTTCCAATCACTCATAGGTTTCTTCTGTTTACGTTCAATGAAGCCACACATTCACTTCTCCAACTTCAGTGATGTCATGGAGCCAACTGTACGAGTGCTTTATTTTCTGCGTGTGTCTCTTCCTCAGATAGTTCGGATCTAGTTATATGTCGGCAACAGGCGATCGCCGACCATCGTCGATGCTCTGAGGATTGCCTTGACAAGGCCATGTCTATATTCTGCGCCGCGGTCCTGCTCACCGTGATCCATGGAGCAGGTGAGTGGAACCAAGTGATCCTGGGCTATAAGAATAGTCAGGTATGGCATCTCTTCTCCAGCTCTGATATAACTAATGCCAGAATATTTATTTATTTATAACATTTTTGTAACGCCCCGACCCAAGGGTATCACAGAGTTTGGTACCATAGTCAGAAGTAAAAAGGTACATATGGTACAGTCATTAGTCGTGTTAACAATTGATTTAGGTGTTAATCGTTTTTATCTATATACCAAGGGAGACACTGTAGCACTTACACATCATTTAACATTCGCCGAACAGGACCAGACATGACTCTGCCGGGCAGACAAGCACGGCGAAGTAGGGTTACAAAACAATCCCCCTCCAGAAAATGGCAGAACGGACCAGTAACACTTCGCTAAGCCATTTTCAAGATTCAAGTAGAGATTGTCAAAATCTGGTGGGCAGACGTCGCTTTAGAAAATCTAGATTTCTTATGAGCACAGCCTATCAAAAATCTCTGCAGATTTTACAAATCACCTGCAGATTTTAAAATATTTGGGGCGTGAACACCCAATCCGGCGTGCCGGATCGGGTGTTAAGGCCATTAGCACTGCTGGTTACCAAAGCAGCTACCCGTGGTGCTAAAACAACAAACATTTTCCTCCATTCAACCGGGCGCCGGGCGCATCCCGTTGAACGAAAGAAAATCCTTTCCCAAGATGGCTGAAATGGAAAGGTGAGAAGGGATTCCGTATGGAGCCCCTCTTCCCTTTCGATGGCGGCCAACCAAAGCGCTTAGGGTATTGGGGAGCAGCTGTGGGCGGTGGCCAGTGCCGCCACCACCAACACATACATGCAGGGGAATATTTGTTTTTTAAATGTGTCCCATGGTGGACAGGCAGCCTGCGGGTTCCGTAGAACATGGGCTGAGATCAAAGATTTCAGCCTGCGTTCTGCAGAATCTGATTGGCTATGCCCCCCATCCTGGGTGATAATGACAGTTACAGCACATTTCCCGTCTGTAACTATGCAATTTCCGACTATGCAAAAGAATACAAAATATTTCAACAGATTGTTCACAAAACTTTGTGTAGATTTGGACTTTTGCTGTTGCATTCAGTCTGCAGGATGCCGTGGTGGATGTTATCCCACTGGGTGCAGTCTGGGACCTTGTGCTTACCCCATGGAGGGAGCTGCTTGTATCCATGGAGGGAGCTGCTTGTATCCATGGAGGGAGCTGCTTGTATCCCCCTCTTGTGGAGGAAAATGTCTTATGGACCCTTCCTCGCTTGCACGTCACAGGTCTCAAAATGTGCGCTAATACAAAAACTATTAAGATGAGAACAATTGTACCTATTTTGACTCATATGCTGCCTGATGTAGCCCCTGGTAACATTAGGTGAGGCTTTGCCAGTCTGTGTAATTTGTACCTATTTTGACTCATATGCTGCCTGATGCAGCCCCCTGTAACATGAGGTGAGGCTTTGCCAGTCTGCTCACACACACTATTATAAGTCTGTAGCCATATGTGTTCTCTTGCACTTCACCAAAGTACCATGCACTTTCTGTATCTAGCGCCAAGATGCCCGAGGGCTTTGGGTGCTCAAATAAATGCAAAATAAAAAAAAAGATATAAAAGTTGAGTGTTTTGCCCATCCTCCCCTGCATCCATAGTAACAATGGTGAAGTTTGGGGACCAGGCATTGGGAACTGCACAAGAGCACACCTGCTATAACACAGCCCCCAAGCTGTATCCTACCTCCATTAATACATGCAACAGTCATGCCGGGGTACGAGCACACCACCTTTACTGGAACACATGTGCTAGAGTAGAGGATGACTCCTCAGTAGCTGCTTCTGTTCCCCTATGCCAGAACCCCCACCTCTTCCTCCCCCCTCCCCTTTATGCTCCCTTCCCCAAGCCCCTCCACCCTGTGGCCCATTTACCCCTCTCCCTGTACCCCTGTTCATTCTTACTTGCACTCCTTATCCTTCTGTTTCCTGGATTAATTCAGCGTCGATTTCATAACCCATGAAGAACACCCTGTAAAAAAACACATCTTCACAAATAGAGTGTGTCTAACATGTTCCAACTGCACCCTCCCACTCCCACACCACTGCACCACACGTCTCCCTCTTCACACAGCCCTCCCACTAACCTACAATCCAGACACTAGGCTTGCATTCCTCCACTAGGCAAGACTGTTTTCAGCCCAATGTCACCCACTGTGTGAGATGTTATCTCCATCCTCACAGCTCCCTCGACTAGACAGCTGCTAATCTAGGCCCCATTTCCTCTTTTTGATCACAGATACTCAATGACCTCCTGAAAGCTGGATTTTCTGTTTTGACAAGGGACAGCATCTCCCATGCTCAAATAGAGCCTATTGGGAAACACCTTCTGCATTAGACCTTGCTTGTTTACAAGGTCACATACTCTATTATAGACAATACCGCCAGTACTAGTCAACACCTCATCCATTAGACCATGAATCTGCAACCTTCCACTCTCCAGATGTTTAAGACTGCAGCTCCCATCAGCCCCCGCCAGCATAGTCAGTGGTGGGGAATTGTGGGAGTCGCAGTCCAAAGGATATGCCTCAGGTGGGAAACCTCTGCAATTTACAAATCTTCTTCTACTGGCCAACACATCCTACATCTGCTTAATCACATCACGAGGGGTAATATCTATAGCCAGAGGAGGCACCCCGCTGTTAGACCAGGCCTCAATCCCTCCTGCCACGCCGTCTCCTATTGGACACCCACTCTACCACAAGCGTGACCTGCTTCAGCAACATCACGAATGTTCACACTAGACTTTAGTCTTTAGTATTCAAGAAGGACATAAAAACACACCTCTTCAGCCTCGACCCAGGCTGAACTTAGTTCTCTTTCTCGCCCTGACTCCCATTGCCCGACCCTGTCTGTCTTTATGGGCACTCCGAGGCCCATGGGCGTGCAGCGCTTTACAAAAATTAAAATAAATAAATAAACTATCATTCTTCTGCCTTTATGCCCCCCCACAAGAGCCTACTCTTCAGCCATGTCACAGCAGGCAAGGTAGCTCAGTGAGTTAAACGCTTGCTGATGTTGTTGATGTTCGGCCTACTGGATACCAGTTTAAGAACCCCAGGATAACTCCGCCAAGTATCATTCAAAGTTCACTAGATTAAGACCCACAAATGTCGGTAACAATAACACTCATTGTGGATAGAATTCTGAACCGGGAGAAGACATTTTAATCTAGCCCTATTTTGCATCGTCAGCCATCCAGCCCCGTGATGGTATGAGGAAGTAGGTGTGAAGTGAGGGAGTTCAAAGAGAGTCTGGTTAGCAAAGTTAATGATCTCGTCTAGAGGAAAGAAAGCATAGTTGGGGACACCAAAGATGAAGCTGGCACTGTAGTCCAGTTTACAGAAGAAAAGAGTGGTTAAGAGATGCTTGGTGGTGTTGAAAGGAAGGAGGGGGCTGATTTTCATAATATTTAGAAAGTTCAGGTGAACTGCTGTTCCAGTTTTGGAGATGAAAGTAGAGAAGGTTTGAGAAGGATCAAAGATGAGACCAAGGTTTCTAGCTGAAGGAGAGTGGGGGAGAGTGTATGGTGGGAACTGGATAGGCAGAGGAAAAGATGAGAGGGAGCTTTTGGCAGGGAATAAGAATACCTCTGTTTTAGTAGAGTTTAACACAAGAGAGTGTAAAGCCATCCAATATCTAATGGCAGAGAGACAGTTTTCAATTTTGATAGAGAGATCAGAGGAGAGCTCAGGGAAAGAGAAGAATATGTGGGTGTCATCCATGAAGAGTTGGCCCGAGAACCAAAAGGAGGAGATTCGTGCCCCAAGAGCAGAGGTGTAGAGCGTAAAGAGGAGTGGACCCAAGACAGAGCGTTGTGGAACACGAGCGGTCAGAGGAGTGAGTTGAGAGGTGGTGTTGCTCCAGGAGACCGAGAATTGGTGAGATGCAAGGTAGGATTTAATCCAGGCAAGGCCTTGATTGCAAATCCCAAGAAGAGAGAGGGTATTGAGAAGGCAGCAGGCAGCTCAAGGAGGATTAGGATGGAGGATAGGTTCAGTGATTAGCAGAGGCGATGACGTTGGAGACATTCATGCGAGCAGATTCTTTGCTGCTCCTTGTCAGCCTTTCTCCTCCCTGCTTGAAGAACCGGTTGCAGCGCACAAAAGCACACAAGGTGCTTTTCTCATACAGAGCGCTATACATATATTCTATGGACTAATGTACATGTCCTGTATTATGACTGGACCACACACCTTATACACAGCATACTGTCTCTTAGCCCAAACCTTTTCCACTAGACCACCAGGGCGTGTATTCACCATGACTCCCTTAGAATAACATAATGATGCTATTAATAGAAATACTAAATATGATGATGGTGGATTATGTGCAACCTACTGTACATTACAAGGGTACTTCAGGTGACTGAGATGTTCAGTCAATTAAAGGAATAAATCCATAGGCCAAGTATTAGGTCCCAGCACTCCTAGGCTACCTGCAATGCCCTTATAATGTGCAGCAGGGGCGGGGGGGGGACTTTATTCCTTATAATACAAGGTGACACCAACATAGTCCTATGATGGTCCCATGTGGAAGAATAAATGTGAGGTTACCGGTTTGAACTTTCAGAGAATAATTTTTTTATCAAAACATTTTTACCCAGAATAATTGATTATTTTTTTTTATTTGGGCCCACCCCTTCCCCGGTTATCAGGTAATAATGCCCCCATACATAATGTCAAAAGGGAAAGGTGGGCACCAGTAAGTCGAACAGGCAATGACGGTGGTTTCAAATGAAATTCCAAGGAGCTGACTGATGAAAGCCCAGAGGCACCTGGACCTAAAAACTGTCGCTCGAAGAAGCCTGAATGCAAATACACTCAGATAATCAGTCGCTCGCATACTTTGCCCCATTTGGAGTTACCACTAACTTTGCAGAAGTTCAAAATACTAAAGTTTAAGTTCCAATAGTTTCTGGCTGTAGGATTCTCGAAAAAAATTGAGTCAAATTCTTTAATGTGCTCAACCAAATTAGTAGTTTAATTCTAAAACAGAAGAGAAGGCCAGCTGTAGGCGACTTTTTTTACCTGACCCGTAAAATATTTTACCAAGTATTCTAGGAGGTGTATAATTTTATACCATAAACTATTCATTCCTACAATTGGGGGAACGTGTTTGATTTTACTGAGGCTGCATTTTTGGGGAAATGTCGCCCCCTGGCGGCCATTTGCCAGGTGACTTTTTCGCAGAAAACCCTATGACTTCTCTTAGTCGGATGCGAGATATATTCCGTTTGTTGACGTGTTAATTGAATATGACATCTGATGAAAAACTCACCCATATACCACTTGTAATGTTCTGCAAGTAAATATTTGAAGCCGTGTAATTGCAAAGCTTAGTTTGTTCTTTGGAACACGCAGTATCGTCATCCCTGCTCTCCTTGTGCTCGTGTGTTTGTGTTGAGTTTGCATTCGATTTTGCTAACATACCAAAAGGTGGATGCACAAATATACACTATTTTCTTGAGCGTGGGTTGGCCACAATAACCCATTGAGCACTTAATTACTAAATTCATGGGAATTGAGGGGACAGTATTTAAAAATAGCTTTTGAGTTAGTAGTACCAATGCACATTTGTAATCAGTCACCTGCAATCAGCTGAGATGTCAGTTATTTTTATTTTTTATTCACTTCAGGCACCTGATGACGAACTGATCAGATCGAAACATGCACATGTCGCGGCTGATATTGACGAGAATGCCGCCGTAAAAGCGACAGGATAAATGTGGAACTCTGAGAATGATGATAGTCAAACATGAAAGAACTGTATTACAAATTGGAAAAAACCTGTAAAGTTTTTTTTAAAATACGGGTGTTCTACCCTGCAAGTTAAACAGTCTCATCGCCCAGCAGGTCGACCTGCTGTTTCTTTGATGAAAACCCAGCAGTGCACTAAATAAATGTACTGGCAAACATACAGCCATATTAATTAATTCATTCATTACTTTGACCTTACAGAAAAAAAAAAAATTAAAAAGAAAGAAATCTGAAAAATGGGTCCTGGATTTAATTAGGTGTTTCAGTAGCATCCCCAATTCTGCGGCTCTATCGGCCATTGTGATGTCACAACTCCATTGTGATAAGAGTAGCAATGTCCTTTAAATGACGCGTCCAGCATTGACTGATGTGTTTGATGACCAAAGAAGCTGAAGACAGAATTACTTACTTGGTCACAGAACCCGAAGGGGCCCTGCAGTATTGTTTTTTTTTTACATATGATGGGAGTATTTTATAGCCTTAGAGACAGAGGTAGGGGTCTCTCTCGCAGGATAATGACCCGCTCCCAAGTTACGGCCTGAGGAGTAGCCGAGGGCCATACATTGGGACGGGTCATTAGCACATAGTCGCAGTTAGAATACATGTTTTGGAGTTTTGGTGCTGAAGTCAAAAAGATAACTTAATAGTGAGCAAATAGACAAACCGAGTTAGTAAATAAGCTTTTATTTCGTAGTTTTTAAATAGCAACGTTGTCTTCACCAGTTCCGTATTTTAAGTGCAACGTTGGTGAAACTGGAGTGGGTTTAATTTGAGCATGCCATGTGACAGTAAATGGTGTCCTTAATCCCATGTTTTAGCTTTCACTCTGGTGTGTTAAATAGGATGTTAGCATGAAAAGAGTCCTCCCCGAGGGGAAGTGTCTTGTTGAAAGAAGCCTCGCCTGGAAATTGCATTGCGGCTTCCCCGTCCACTTTGAAAATCAGAATGATCGCAATGCAGTCGTTATCAGGCTGCACTCAGAACATTCTGATTGGTTTAGAGGAGGCCAATAACAATCTCTATGTGCTGATATTCCTTAAAACACATGGACACACCTTCACCCTGCTTTAAAATATCAAGTAGCTAGAACAAGGGTGTAACTGTATGAAGTGAACTCAACTTTCGTAAATCGTGTCCGAATGCAGCAGAAACTATACTTGAGGTTCCCCTTGGTGCCTCAAATAATTATGTTTACAGTAGTTGTATTGTATAGTTAAGTTGTGCAAACAGATTAATAAATCATAGTGTCCAGTACTCTATGAGTAAAATTCCAATCTCATAACAAACTCAATAATTATAGATGAAAACTGTCCAGTATGTGAAGAGCGATTTAATTCAAGTACAGCCGACACGTGTTTCGACCATCAGGTTGTTCTCAAGGCCTAGATAGTTTAGCGAGGTAGCTTCATAAATGTAGAGTAATTGTTGCAGTTCATGCAGACTGTTGCCTCTTGTAGAGAGTCCTTGAAAAAGTAAGGCCTTGAGTTGGGATCTAACCCTTTAACAGATCACAAGCTATTGGAACCTGGTTTTCATTGAAAAATATATTCTCTTGAAAGAGCAGGCTAATGAGCAGACACCTTATTCTGCATAAGGCAATTCAGCCATCCTTTAAGTGGGCATTTTTCCTTCAAGCTGCAATATATTATAATAGTTTGCTTTCAGAAGCTCCCAGAAGCTCTGTCCTTGCTCAACAAATATCGGAATAACAATAATAATAATAATAGTAATAGTTTATTGCAGCTCTAAATTCAATCAATGCTACTCTTTTAAAACCAGCATGCAACGCTTAATCAGATCTGAAGGAAAAAAAGAACTGGACTTTAAAAAAAAAAAAACCTGTGGGAGTGGGCGGAGCCTACAATCATACATGGGGTTCCAGGAGGAACATATTCACCGTTAGCACTTAATGCCCTGGCGAAGGCCTGCACTCAATGTATTGAATTCTCAGTTAGATCTTTCTGAAAATGAATGCATCGTTGACTCAGATGTTTTGTTCTGTTTCTTTGTACGGACAGCAACCAGGGGCATCGTTGCACCGAAGCAGCTGACCGGTTTGGTGGACGGCGCCATCAAATTCAAGTGCCACTACTCCATCGCCACCATAGCCAACAAATACGACAGGAAGTTCTGGTGCAGGTTTTCCGCTAACGAGCGCGAATGCAACACCGTGGTGTCCACAACAGGATACCTCAACAGGAAATACAACGCTTCGATCATCGACTCACCGGAGAACAACTTCTTTGAAGTAGCGATGCACGGCCTCAAGATTGAAGATGCCGGAAAATACAGTTGTGGTATCGGAACGAGCGCCAGAGGTCTCACTGCGACTGTGAATGTGGCGGTCACTGATGGTAAATTCAAAACCTATTTGTTTGTTTCATGGAGGTGGTTGGATGAGTGAACTAACGAGATCTGAGTAGGCAGGGTGGACACTGGTTTATGACTGGCTGGAAAGAAACACAGTTGGGACTTATTTCTTACAAAATCTCACTTTAATGAGCTAAGGCGTTGGGGCATTCCATGTGATTTGTTAGGTGTGGCAGTTGTGCTATGTTCTCACTTATCTTATTATAAAGAATTTTGACTGGGGATGCCTCCACGTCATTTTAACAATGATCCACAAGTGACTATAGAGTTGTGGGTGAAATTACCTTTGGTTATGGGTTCTCAGGAAATGAGGAGAGTTGACCTGGACAATACACTGCGTAGCTCTCTAGAGGTTGTTGGTCTGGCTTTTGGGGAGTGGGTCAAAGCACCGCTGGCACCTATGCTGCCAACCGCAGTGGGCTGGTAGGCACTGGGGACCTCTAAGGTATAGGAAATGGTCCTTGAGACCGGGTAGTCGCTCTATGGCCCACAGGAAGAGTAGTCTGAATGCATGGTGAAAAGGAACCCGGAGAACTGACTCTGGCTGTGGCGCAAGGTGGGTTTTGGTTGGCAAGGTTGTCGTTCGGTTTCATGTCAAGGAGAGCCAGGTGGCGTGGGTATTTGAAGAAAGAAATCATTGCAGGTGGGTAAGGCAAGGGTGGGTGAGTAATGCTGGGATCCAGGCTGCAGTCATGAATTGTCAAAAATGAAGTGACCCGGGAATAGTTGGGCAAGGAAGTCTCCAATAGACGCATCAACATCAAATATGGTGCTCGCCCAGTCGTCGATGCCTTTGCTTGGCCACAGGACGATCCCTTTTTGTTTTAATTAAGTGTATTTTCTCTAAACTCATACAACGGAGAGGAACATTTTATTTGATAATCTATTCCCACATCATAGTAAAGATGATGAAAATGTGTCTTTGCTTGAACTGCACAAACATCTGTCCACTAAAAAGATTGTATGTGCATTGCCCGGAGTCTGACCACGCCTTGCCCGGAGTCTGACCATGCCTTGCCTGCATCTCATAATGGACTTCTAGCATCCTGCGCTACACTACCGGGGGAGTAGAGAAACTATCACTCATGTGGTTTCAATCATTGCTTGCAGATCCAGAACCAAGGGGAAATTGCGAGATCAGCGACCTCCCAAAAACTAGCCCTCATCTGTTTCAATCATTGCTTGCAGATTGACAGCCATGAATAGAGCATGTGGACCAGTGATCTACCTAAGACTAGCACGCATGTGGTTTCAATCATTTCTTGCAGACTGACGGCCATGAATAGAACATGTGGACCAGTGATCTACCTAAGACTAGCACGCATGTGGTTTCAATCATTTCTTGCAGACTGACGGCCATGAATAGAACATGTGGACCAGTGATCTACCTAAGACTAGCACGCATGTGGTTTCAATCATTTCTGGCAGACTGACGGCCATGAATAGAACATGTGGACCAGTGATCTACCTAGGACTGGCCCTCACGTGATTTCAATCATTGCTTGCAGACTGACGGCCATGAATAGAGCATGTGGACCAGTGATCTACCTAGGACTGGCCCTCACGTGGTTTCAATCATTGCTTGCAGACTGATGGCCATGAATAGAGCATTTGGACCAGTGATCTACCTAGGACTGGCCCTCACGTGGTTTCAATCATTGCTTGCAGACTGACGGCCATGAATAGAGCATGTGGACCAGTGATCTACCTAGGACTGGCCCTCACGTGGTTTCAATCATTGCTTGCAGACTGACGGCCATGAATAGAGCATGTGGACCAGTGATCTACCTAAGACTAGCCCTCACGTGATTTCAATCATTGCTTGCAGACTGACGGCCATGAATAGAGCATGTGGACCAGTGATCTACCTAGGACTGGCCCTCACGTGGTTTCAATCATTGTTTGCAGACTGACGGCCATGAATAGAGCATGTGGACCAGTGATCTACCTAGGACTGGCCCTCACGTGGTTTCAATCATTGCTTGCAGACTGACGGCCATGAATAGAGCATGTGGACCAGTGCTCTTCCTAAGACTAGCACTCAGGTCTCGGCAATCATTGCTTGCAGCCTGAGATCTGCAAGCACACTTGTGCTATATAAGCACACGCATGTCGTGGTAGCAGCAGGCATACACATGCTGGCCATGATATGGTAATAGTACCAGCTTTTTCTGGGTTTGATTGGGAATTAAAAGGGGCCCTGGAAATGTTTTTCATAATGGCTCAATGTTACACCACACAAGGAATTGTAGAAAGCAAGCTAAACCCCTCCAAACAGATTTGGCGGGAGGGAGGGAGTTCAGGGGGTTCCCTGTAGGCCAGTTCACCCCTGCCCAGGGTACAGAGGCCTACTGGGAAACCTCCAGAGTTTGCTGTAGGCCAGTTCACCCCTGCCCAGGGTGCAGAGGCCTACTGGGAAATCTCCACAGTTCGCTGTAGTCCAGCCCACCAGGGCTCCAGAGAAGACCCATTACCGTCCAGCACCCACGTGGTGGAGGATGGCCCCAGTGCCAGGCTCTTGCCCATCACTGAGCTTTGTAAAGGGTTCAGCAGACAACCAATGGCTCTCTGTGCTCGGCTCTGTCTCAGCACCCCAGGGACCCGGGTGCGAATGCATGCGGCGGACCAATAGCAGTGTGACGCACTCTGCCCAACGCCCCCTGCAATCAGCAGAAATAATAAATCACCCACATGTGGGCGCAGCTTGGTTTGGGGTGAAACATTTGCTGTTGAATGGGAAAGCACTGGGTATGTTTCTAATAGAATTAATAGGCAATACCGTCAATAATACGGTCTGTTTTTGATAATGCAAGGAAAACAACCCTTGTACCAGTTGCGTGAGGGTGAAATAGGCTTTTTCGGATAACACTCCACGCATGTCACAACGCCACAGAGTCGGTAATGGTGTGTTCTAGGAATGAGTGCTGTATTCTATTTACATGGCGGGTTTCTACTCTCTTTTTTACTGTATTTGCCATTTCTGCCCCCAGATTCCGTGGTTCCCGTGGAAGCAGAGCTCGTGTTCGGCCAGCTCAGGGGCCAGGCCTCCATAGTGTGTACCTTCGGGTCCCAGCACGCCACCGGGAGGAAATACCTGTGCAAGATCGACAGAGTTGGGGGGTGCCGGAACATCATTGACAGTCTATGGGAGGTGGACCCTGCTTATATGGGAAGAGTCATGTTGAGTTACCTCGAGGCCCCCGGCAGCGTTAAAGTGGAACTCATCAACCTGGAGAGAGGCGATTCCGGGCACTACGTGTGCGGGGCAGGGAAGTACGGCGAGTTCGGGGAAACGCGTGACGTGGACCTACGAATATCCCAAGGTGAGATGTTGCACCACTAGAAGCCAGATGTTGAGGTCAGAGAATTATACAACTCTGTAAACCCAGCAAACTAGCCACCCAACCCCAACCCAGCTCCAACTCCCCACCCACCAAACTCAGTAACAGTATAACACCCCCCTACTCAACCTGATCTGATCATCCAACATAGTCACCCACCTAAACCTTAACACCTCATCCATCCACCCACCCTATGCTGGCCTCAACACACCACTCACACCACCCACACTGACCTGGTCTAAACACACCACCCATACCACCCACCCTACCCTGCCCTCAACAAACCACTCACACCACCCACCCTAACCTGGTCTAAACACACCACCCATACCACCCACCCTACCCTCGTCTGAACAAACCACTCACACCACCCATTCTACCCTGACCTCAACACTCCACTCACACCACCCACCCTGCCATGGTATCAACACACCACTCACACCACCCACCCTGCCCTTTTTTGAATTATAATTATTAGTTGTAGCAGCAGCAGCAGTTTTAGTAGTAGAAGTAGTAGCAACAGAAATAGAATTTCTTGAATGATAGAAGTATCAACCTTAATAGCAGTGCCAGCAGAAGCATTGATTTTGGTATTTATAGGATTAATGTTATTACTAGCATGTTTACTACAACCCAAATAGGTGGCCTGTGTAGTGAATACGCTGTCCTATGGAATGATATTGCCTTTGAACTGCAGTATCGATCGGCCCTGAGTACCTATCTTTTCACTAGGAGGATACTAGCTGTATTATGTGCAATTGTGCACCCAATGTGAGCAAATCTCTTCTGCCCCCCCCCTCAGAGACAACAATCCCGCAAGTGCGCAACTCACTCACAGCACCGGAAGGGGGCTCGATAGCTGCGGAGTGCCATTACGACCCACGCGTCAAGTACTCCTTGAAGTACTGGTGCAAGTGGAGGGACCATGGCTGTAGGCAGCTGATCACCAGCGAAGGGTTCGTACAAGAAGACATGGAGGGACGCCTCGCGCTCATTGACAACCCATCGAATGGCACCATGACCATCCTCATGAACCAGCTCACGGATGACGATGGCGGGTGGTACTGGTGCGCCTTCGCCAGCGAAGAAAGCGACCAGAGATTCACTGTGCAGGTGCACATCACCCGAGGTAGGAGTTCTTTCACCATTACACGTCATAGCATTCAACGAATCACAGGTCGCTCCTCTGTATTTATGTCATGATATCGCTGCGGCCCATCACACAAAGTCAGTTAGCACCACACTTCTAATGGGTCAGTTGGCCTTGTTTTTAACTGAATTAAATAACAATGCCACATTTGGGGGCATTACAGCTGATAACGGCTATTGCCCAATTTAATAGGACTAGCAAAGTGGGGGCCTTTAACGTGGGCAATGGATGTTACTGATTGGTAATTGCCTGAGGAAAGAGGCATTATTGCACTAATAGCATTCTACAAACTGAGAGAAAAATCTGCTGTTTAAAACAAGGAAAGACAAAAGGAAAAAGATGGGAATGTTGTGACAGAAGACTTGCACCCGCCATGTATGCCCTCTGCCAGGGCATTGCCTGCAATGGAGCAGCCAGTTGCAGAAGCTGTAACCCAGGGGGCTGGACGCGCACAGCGTCCCAATGTACGAAGGAAAATAATTATACAAGGTGGCCACAAAGGAAAGGGATGCAGACGCTGCACGGAGCCCCTCTTCCCTTTCCATGGTGGCCTGCAGGAGCAGGGAGGAAGGAGTGACGGCAGCGGGGAGTGCCGCCGATGCAGAAATATGGTAAATGGGAGGGGGAGAAAAAAAACAGGCAGGAGGTGGAGGGAAGATGGCGGCGAGGGTACTCAGCCGTCAGGTTGGATGGAACTTGGACTTTCACCGGCGGTTCAAGCCGGCATTCCTAGTCACCTGTTGAGCTGGCTCCCCTGCTAGGGCGCTAATATAGCAATAAAACCCAATCTGGCGGTTCAGATTGGGCAGTAATGTCCCCCGGCCCAGGTTATAATCCCAAGAACAGTGTTGCCCTTAATGATGGCCCCTGGGTCCGTTACCAAGTGATCCATCCGAAAACATGGGGTGCTGACAGCAATGTATTTTATTTGATTGAACGGGATGAATTCACACCTAAGATGGCCGCCATGGGGTTGGAAGTCAGGGCTGAATGTCGGGTGGGGTAGTGTGAAGAGACAGAGACAGGGGTGAGGGAGCAAGAGGTGGGGAAATGGTGTGGGAAATGTTGGAGTGGGTGTGGGCAGCCTCCAGGTGGCTCGTAGCATAGAAATTGATTGTGGGATTAATTGTGCGCTCCGAGCAACCTGATTGCCTGCGGCACCCACTGCAGGTGCTAATAGACTAAAGTGAGTTCTCTTTATAGGCACAATGTGCTTCCCATGACCATAACACGCCTCAAGTGGGATCGGCAACTGAAGAATTGGGGCACTTGGTGACTACCTGCAGAAGGGGTTTACTTAGTCATGAGAGTGCACTAGGAGCAGGAACGAACACACACACACACACGTGCGCGCACGCGTGCGCGCAACCCAGAGACTGATATGTGCCTGACTTCGGCTCAGCCACACACACCTGTAAGAGTTGGTGGATGAACACGTGGCCGGCTCTTGCACTGCCCTGCCGGCCAGTTAGAGGCTGATGAAAATGAGAGCCCTGGCCCCACTCCTGCTGTGCTTGCACGTTAGTTTCATCTTCAGTGAGAACAGCACCACCCTGAGTTTGATGAAAGCAGGAGCACCCAGTCAGGTCCTTCAGGGATTGGCTAAGAGTAAGTACCCTACGCAGCGTATAGAAAATCAGACAGCAAACTGGGATAGTCAGAAGGACAACTGAAGTGTCACAAAGAGTCATTCCTGGGCCCAGGGAGCAAAGAGACTGCAATGAGAATGTGACTGGTAGTAATATTAGGGGCGCAAGGGGTGGAGGAGAAGGGGTGGCAGCCGGGCTTTTTAACGGCGGTGCGCATCAGGAAAGGTACGTGCTGTGAACCTACGTGGGTAGGGTTGGTGGTGTGTGACACGAGTGGGATTGACAAGTACTTCATCAGTAATATTGGGGGTAGCTTGACACCCCACATTTGTGAGTGCAATGGGAAGTATGTTGACTGGGACCCCTCACACATAGTCCCCATTCCCCTGACTCTGCAACTGGGGATTTATGATAAAACATCCACTTGACTTTCATAAAAGGAAAGGAGATGTGTTTCATTTATTGTGTTGCTTGTTTTGATTGTAAAGTCCTTTGTCTGCATTCCTTGGAACCAACACTGGTAAATTAGCTGGAAGCCCATCCTCTTATCAGCTAGTGGCAGGCGAGCGGGACATAGCAGCCCTCCACCATCCGTCGGTGCCCCAGGCTCCCGTTCACCATCCAGGGGGCAGGCCAGAATTTCCAGAAGGCAGGGGGAGCAGCCTGAGTGCCCCCAGGAGGGCATCAGTGGAGGGTTTCAGCCCTCAAACTCTCGTGTGTTCGGCAGGTGTCTCAGGCAGAACAGGGAGATTTCCGTGATTTGGCCACTAGATGGCAGCAAATCCTCCAGTAGAACTCTCTCCATGCAACGTCTTCTGAAGCCACCAGCAGAATTCACGAATCATGTCTTGACTCTATGCACTTCATGGAGAAAACTAATACCACACGTTGTGTTCTTTCCACACTCAGAGCAACCCGGCCTATCATCATCCAGCATTGTGAGCGTGGCCCCCGGCGACCCCGTCAGCATCCCCTGCCTGTATCCCTGCAAATACAACCCCCACCAGAAGTTCTGGTGCAAATGGAACAGTGGGAGCTGTGACCCCGTGACCTGCACCACGGAAGATCAGAGGGGACTGTCTGTCAGCTGCGACAAAGGCACCAGGGAGTTCCTGCTCTCCATGCCAAGCGCCTCCTTGCACGACGAAGGCTGGTACTGGTGTGGAGTCAAGAAAGCAGGCCGCTACGGGGAGACCGTGGCCGTGCACTTGAAAGTGAGCGAGGAAGGTAAGTTGTGCAGCCTTTCTCAATTGCACAACCATACTCTCTCATTTTGCATTGTGGCCTGTCTGTTGCACTTCCATGACTTATTTATTCATACAGGCCTGTTGGGTACAATATATCTCACCAGCTTCAGCTGTGTGCAGACCCTTCCTCGACACCCTGATTTGGGTTGCGTTGAGTTGTGCTGAGTTTCTTTGTGTAGTGCTGGTTAAGGTATGCTCAGTTAAGCGACGTTAGATTGGGATTTGATGAACCAAGTTGTGCTGTGTTGAGTTGCTGACACGAAATGTATTATGTCAGTATGTATTGTGTTGAGTTGATGCTTTTTGAAGCAAGTTGTGTTGACTTTAATTGTAATCTGCAATGTTGAATTGGGTGAGTTCCATTAGTTCCACGAAATTTCAACGAAAAGAATGGCTTCGAGTTAATTTACTTCGAAGTGATTACTTTGAATTGTTACTATGATTTTGTTTTTTTTTAATTTAATTTCGGGGGGCCTCCTGCCAAGCCTCCCCTTTTCCTTCACTACTATCCCAAGCCCCTCCCCACACCTCTTCGACCCCTTAAACCACAATTAAACTACGCATCTATTCCAAAGTATTTTCAAAGTAATCACTTTGAAGTAAATTACTTCGAAGTCATTGCAGTTGTTGTAACCACGGGATACCTTTCCATTACGTTCTATTATTTTAGTTGAGTTTAGTTGTGTTGATTTGTGCTTCATCAAGCTATGCTCAGTTGAACTGTGTTTGATTGAGTTATGGTGATCCAAGTTGCATTGAATTAGGTAATTTGAAATATGTTAAGATGATCTGTATTGTGTTGAGTTAATGCTTCTTGAAGTAGGTTGTGTTGATTGGAGTGTGCTGCTTTGCATTGAGTGAGTTCTAGTAAGATCATTTCTGTTGAGTTGACTTGTGTTAAGTTGTGCACAGTTGAGCAATGTTTCGCTGAGTTTGAAGAGCCATTTTGTACTAAGTCGAGTTGTGTTTAGTTGGGTCATTTGAAATACGTTAGGTTTAGTTGTATTGTGTTGAGTTGCAGAAGGGATGTGACTAAGCAGTTTGGGCTGGACTGCGGTTTTTGGGGTCGGAGCAAGCCTGATTTGCATATGTTCTTTCCCCTTTTGTAATGGCTTGGCAGACGAAGAACAATGGTCTGGAGGGTTGCCAAGAGCAATGCCAGAGGTTACGATTAATTCTAAGCCTTCCAGCCATCACCTCTTTTGTTTTGCAATAGTCACCCCGAGTGGGAAGGGTATGCCCAGAGGTGGGTCCCGTGCCTGCTGGGCCTCGAGACCCAAGCTACTCCTCACTGGTGAGGCCCAACTAGGCCAAAACATGTTTGGGGATGCTTGGGGTCTCATGCAGAAGGGATGTGAACTAGAAGTTTGGGCTGGACTGCCCCTTTTTGGGTTTGGGACCAAGCCTGATTTGCATATGGTCTTTCCCCTTTTGGAATGGCTTGGCAGGTGAAGAACGATGGTCCGGAGGGTTGCCCAGAGCAATGCCAAAGGTTAAGATTCATTCTAAACCTTCCAGCCATCACCTCTTTTGTTTTGCTATTGTCACCCCGAGTGGGACGGATATGCCCAGATGTGGGTCCCATGCCTGCTGGGCCTAGAGACCCAAGCTACTCCTCACTGATGAGGCCTAAGAAGGCAAAAACATGTTTGGGGATGCTTGTGGTGTTGTGCAGAAGGGATGTGACCTAGCAGTTCGGGCTGGACTGCCCCTTCCGGGGTGGGCCCAAGCCTGATTTGCATATGGTCTTTCCCCTTCTGTAATGGCCTGGCAGGAGAAGAACGATTGTCTGGAGGGTTGCCCCGAGCAATGCCAGTGGTTAAGTTTCATTCTGAACCTTCCAGACATTGCCTCTTTTGTTTTGGTATTGTGTTGAGTTGATGCTTCTTGAAGTAAGTTGTGTTGAGTTTAATTGAATGGTATCAAGTGCATATGGGCCAGTTCTGTTGAGTTCATGTCTTTTGAGTTGTGATGTGAAAAGCTGAATTGCACGCAGTCCTTCAGCATTCAGTCAAGTTCATCAGTAGCACATGTGAATTCATTATGGAATCTGAGCACATGCAGACTTCGAAGCACATGGAAGCCTAAAAGCCTCCAAGACCATTCTGCACAGATTGGACGGCTTGGAAGTTCTGTCCTCAAGTTGCATGCCCAACCTTCCCTTCGATTATGAGAAGCCGGCAAAAATCCACTTACCAACAGTATTCTGTGGTGTGAGGTCAAGCTGATAGGTGCAGAATTCTGTCAGGTAGGCCATCAGGGTGACCCCACCTGCTCAGTAATATGTCAGAGCAGGAAGCTTACATATGGGTGAGAGAAGATGCTATAATTAGAACCACTTAATTCTCTTTTGCTTTCCATCCTTTTTGCCTTGAAGGTCTTGTGACAGTGTTGCCCTCGTGTTGTCATGTGAGCTTAGATCAATTTAATTAATCATCTAGATCAGAGGTCTGCTAACCTTGGCTCACCAGATGTTTTAGACTTCAACTCCCGTCATCCCTAGCCAGCAAAGTCAATGGCGAGGGATAATGAGAGTTGTAGTCCAGAACATCTTGAGAGCCAGAGGTTGCAGACCTCTTATCCAGTGCCTGTAGTTTTTCATCAGGTCTAAATTCATTCTGACAAACATACATGTACCCAACTCCTTGAACGTATCTAGTTCACTGCAAGCTTTCAGAATAAGATGTGCTTTGTTGGAAATGGAATCACTGTGGAGCCAGTTGACTGTCGCGATTCTTCTTGAACAAGTTCAATTGTGTCGGTGTATTGATTGCTACGTGTCGGCTCTCTCCATACTCAGCCCATAGAATAGAAACAGAGGTTGTATACACACATTGGTCATAAGCGCCCGCTACTCAGCCCACCAGGCCAAATTGACCCGCAAACCTCAGAGACTGTCTGATCTAATGAGACCCTTACTTTCCCTCCTCAGCGCGTCCTAACGCGGCACCGCCACCCTTAGAAAAGAGTGATGGACCAGAGGAGGATGATAGCTCCATCGGTGGGAGTGGAAGAATTCATAGAATAGACACCCCCAGCGATGCAAGGTAAGTGAATAAAGACCTTTGACCTACACCTGTCCCCTCCCATCCCCTAGAGTTCCAGAGGGAAAATAAAGACAGATGAAACAGACGTACGATGGCCTGCTCATCAACAGGGTGCACCCTTTTTTGGAAAAGAGCGCCACCTATAGGAATGACGGGACATTCATGGGGTCCTGCCCGCCTTGCATTGCTAGATTACAAGTGGGAGCAACATTTCACAAAAATGTGCTCGTATACCGTACTTATTTGCTTAGATGATGCAGTAATGTTTGTGCTGGAATATTAATGTACCATACAAAATGTCCGCCTGTGAGGTGCGAGCAACCAATCACGTTGATTGGATTGTGGATGGAACCTCACAACCTCTGTTGCTCTCTCCTACATCCCACACTCTTTCCTACCATTTTCCTCCCTAAGTGATTCCTGTCAGTAACACTCATGCCTCCCTCACCCCATTTCATCTCCTTTCTGCTACTTGGCCCACATTAGAAGTGGACAAGGGACTCTTGGCTGCCATTTCCACAGTGGCCATCTTGGGTCACATTACAAATGGACAAGGGACTCCTGGCGGCCATTTCCATAGTGGCCCTCTTGGGCCACATTACAAATGGACGAGGGACTCCTGGCGGCCATTTCCATAGTGGCCCTCTTGGGCCACATTACAAATGGACGAGGGACTCCTGGCGGCCATTTCCATAGTAGCTATCTTGGGCCACATTACAAATGGACGAGGGACTCCTGGCGGCCATTTCCATAGTAGCTATCTTGGGCCACATTACAAATGGACGAGGGACTCCTGGCGGCCATTTCCATAGTGGTGATCTTGGGCCACATTACAAATGGACAAGGGACTCCTGGCGGACATTTCCATAGTGGCCATCTTGGGCCACATTACAAATGGACGAGGGACTCCTGGCGGCCATTTCCATAGTGGTGATCTTGGGCCACATTACAAATGGACAAGGGACTCCTGGCGGACATTTCCATAGTAGCTATCTTGGGCCACATTAGAAATGGACGAGGGACTCCTGGCAGCCATTTCCATAGTGGTGATCTTGGGCCGCATTAGAAATGGAAATGGGACTCCTGGCGGCCATTTCCATAGTGGTGATCTTGGGCCACATTACAAATGGACAAGGGACTCCTGGCGGACATTTCCATAGTAGCTATCTTGGGCCACATTAGAAATGGACGAGGGACTCCTGGCAGCCATTTCCATAGTGGTGATCTTGGGCCGCATTAGAAATGGAAATGGGACTCCTGGCGGCCATTTCCATAGTGGCCATCTCAGTTCTGCTGTCTAAGGCTCTTCGCTGCCTTCTTTCTCCCTTAAAGAAATGACCTCAGCTCTTTGAACTTTACCCCGAGTGCTCATGCAACACACCATTCATTGCCAGGCTGCACTGGCATAGTAGCTGGTGTTGGAGCCAGAGAAGAAGACTTTCAGGGATCCATTGGCACCCCAGTACAGCCTGCAAATCAAGGTATTACATTATACAGGAAAATGGGGCTCCTTGATACATTTGGGATTGTCTAAAACACGTAAACAGGTTTACAATTATTAGTAACAAAGGAGAAAAGGACCCACATTTGGGACCGTGCCGTCCCCTGCACACTTTCTACATGCGCCCTTTCTACTTACAATTATTAGTGACAACACCCGCTGACTCCCTGCACCTACAGTTCTTAGAATTCCCAAAAAGTATATATGTACATATATAATTCTCTTAAACTGGCCCTGCTTTTGAGAACAGAGGGTGTGCGCAGAAATCCTTACTCTGTAACCCAGGGCAACTGATGTCACAGCCATTGTATCCTCGCATCCAAATCCCGAAACTGTCAGAAGAACCAGTAAACAGTCTATAGACTTCAACGTTACAAACACTTTCCTGTTCAGGTGAGTGCTGTGAAAGACGCAATCAGCACCAATCTCAGTGCCCACTTTTTTTTATCACAGATTTATTTTATAAATATAAGGATCTGTGGTCAATCTTATATTTGTAAAATGCTCTTTGATTAAATACTAAACGATCTGGAAGAAGTTCAACACCCAAGGAATGTCTCCTCCCTGACACCCGGGGCCACTTTGCCCCCTCTCCCAACACTACCGGAGACTGGGTGATCCATTTCCCCGGCCCCTCCCACAAATTCCCCCCCCTCCTCGCTTGCTAGCTCCCCGCCCCCTTCTACCACTGCTTTCCTCCCTGTGTAGGCCCCATACGCCTTGCAAAGTGCCCCGTTGCGTCCCAAAGTAGGCGTGTGCACAATATGTGCAAGAATAGTCATAATAACAATACAGATATTAACAATAGGACGAAGCCAGGCGCCGCATTGACGCTATATGACGCTATATGCGCCATACCCTAACTCCCAGGATCTTTTCAAAGATTTCAATAAGAGTGGGCCAGACTGGAATAATAGCTTTATATAAAAAATGACATATATGTTTTTTCTAGACTTTAATAATATGCCTTTCTCGGTCAGATAAGTGTGAGATTGTTAAAATAAGTACACACTATAAAGTAAAACTGGTCTTTAGAAATAAGCATTGTACAATTTTACAAAAAGACAGTTTACAATATTATAGAATAACATAGTTTTTGTTCTTCTAATATGTTCTTTACCAAAAAAGCACAGCACTCCACAAGATATCTGGGGTTGTATCTGTTGTGCAGCTGTCAGCAATGGTTGGGGTGGCTCTAGAAAGCGTGCAGCAGACTATTCAAGTGGGAGAGCGTGAAAGATGGAGAAAGAGAGAGATAGGGAGAGTGATAGAGACAAAATGAGCACAGAGGGAGATTGAGAGAGGGAGAGAGAAAGGGGGAGACGGGGGAGAGAGAGTGAGAGTGATAAAGAGAAAACGAGCACAGAGGGTTATTCAGAGAGGGGGGTAATGTGCACAGAGCGAGATTGAGAGAGGGAGAGGGACAGAGAAATAGATCAAGAGAAGGAGAGAGAGATAGAGAGGGTGATATAAGGGGGGGCCGGGGGAGAGAGAGTGAGAGGGATAAAGAGAAAATTAGCACAGATCGAGATTGAGAGAGAAAGAGAGAGTGGGAGGAAGAGTGAGAGAGAGAGGGAGAGAGAGAGAGGGAGAGAAAGAGATTGAGAGAAGGACAGCGAGAGAGAGAGAGAGAGGGAGGGAGGGAGAGTGTGAGAGAGAGAGATAGAGAGAGAGAGAGAGGGGTTGTTTATGGGCGAGGGATAGAAAACAAGAGAGAAAGAGTGTGTAAGAGAGAGCGAGCAAGTGAGTGAGAGAGAGAGAGGGGAGAAAGAAAGAGAACAAGAGAGAACGCGTGTGTTTGCTTGTATGTGTGAGAGAGCGATAGAGGGGGCATGGGAGAGAGGGAGAGAGCCAACAAGAGAGAAAGTTTGTGTGTAAGAGGGAGAGAGAGATAGCAACAGAGACAGAACAAGAGAGGAATGGAGAGCGTGTGTTTGAGAGGGAGAAAATGAGAGAGGAGTGGGAGAGAAAGAGAACAAGAGAGAAAGAGAGTGTGTGTGTGTGAGAGAGAGAGCACGAGAGAAATACTGTGCGTGTTTGTGAGAGAGAAAGGGAGAAGGAGAGGGGCAGAGAGAGAAAACGAGAGAAAAATAGAGTATGTGTTTTTGTGTGTATGTGAGAACGAGGGATGTCGTGGGGACGAGAATGAGCGAGAACAAGAGATAAAGAGCGTGTGTGTTTGTGTGTGTCAGAGAGAGAGAGAGAGAGAGAGAGAACAAGAGAGACAGAGCGTGTGTGTGCGAGAGAGAAAGAGGGAGAACACGAGAGAAAGAGAATGTGCGTGTGTGAGAGAGTGAGAGAGTTTGAAAACAAGAGAACAAGAGAGTGTGTTTTTGCATGTGAGAGGGAGAAAGAGAGAGAGAGAGAGGGGCATTGGGGCGAGCGAAAGAGAAAGGAAAAGAGAGGAAGAGTGTGTGTTTGTGTGTTTTGTGTGTCAGAGAGAAAGCCCGCGAGGGGAGAGATGGGTGGGGAGAGAGAGCAAGAGAGTATAAGAGAGCATTTGTGTGTTTATAAAGGTAGGTTGTCGTGTTAGTAGGCTTATTCATGGCTAGAACATGCTTAAATGTTTATTTTTAAATAATCGCACAACTCAGTTTAAAGAAAGAAATTCAGATATTTGCGTTTAATTTACACATTATTCAAAGATAATCGGAAAATGACTTTGTACTTAGTGTTTCAAATTAACTGGATTATAAAAATATGAACGTTTTGAAGGATTTATAAATAAACTTTAATTATCAAAATAATGGAAAGTTATTATGGTGTTTTAGAAACAAATATAGACATTGTTTAGTTAACAGGATATTACACTAATAATTTAGAAATTTAGAAAAACCTTAGAATTGCTTTCCGAAAAGCTATCAAAGATTTTTATTCTAGTGTTCAATATAGTTTTAAAAAATTAAATGCAAGGCTAATTTGTCAAAACATTTCAAAAAAGGTAGCAGGTGCTCCTCTCCAGAAAGAACATGGCATGATAACCTGTTCTGAGATGAGAGTTTGCAGCACACGCTTTTTGCTCACTGTACCTTTCACAGATGGGAAATACCCATTTGCATATCAGTCTTTGTCCCGCCCACATGGGCAGTCCAGCACCGAAATGCTATGGCAATTCCTCTCTGAACAAGAGTACCGAGAGCAACCCCATACACGTGTTTCAGCCTTGTTGGGCCTCATCAGTGAGGTGGAGCTGTGCCTCTCTGAGCACAGTGAGCAGGGAGTCCACGTCTGGTTGCCCCCAGGTAACTCATAGCGTTTGCTGCAAACTCTCATCTCAGAACAGGTTATCATGCCATGTTCTTTCTGGAGAGGAGCGCCTGCTACCTTTTTTGAAATATTTGCAAGGAACTTGGGGTTGGTCACCCTGAGTTACCTGGGGGCACCCAGACATGGACTCCCTGCTCACTGTGCTCAGAGAGGCACAGCTCCACCTCACTGATGAGGCCCAACAAGGCTGAAACACGTGTATGGGGTTGCTGTTGGTCCTCTTGTTCAGAGAGGAATTGCCATAGCATTTCGGTGCTGGACTGCTCATGTGGGCGGGACAAAGACTGATATGCAAATGGATATTTCCCATCTGTGAAAGGTACAGTGAGCAAAAAGCAGATGGCTGCAAACTCTCATCTCAGAACAGGTAATCATGCCATGTTCTTTCTGGAGAGGAGCGCCTGCTACCTTTTTTTAAATAATTTGCCAAAACAGGTCAATATAAGCAGACAAAATTAGCATACATGTAAATTTTACAGAATTGTCCCTTTTTCCACAGTTGTGGCAAGTTATTGGAAGAAATGATCTTCAATTCCGCACACCACTAAACTCAAAAGCCTGTTATTCCCCCAAACAGAGACCAAAGGACACAAGGCAGAAGATCAAGTGAAATGATGTAATCCAAAAGCTCAATAGAGAAAGGCAGAAACATGAACAACCCATTTACCTGTGTGTGGGGGAACCTCACGGGTGTCACTCAAAGGTGCTGGAAGCAGCGAAGGCTCCATCTACCACAGGGCCTTAACATAATCTACTGCCCTGCTGGGACCTGAGACCCACAAGGCTCTGTAGCATGATTGCATTACCATCTGTGCAAACAAAAAAAGCAGCCTTGTCTTCTACTAGCCTGACTCACACTCATAATGAAAATTAATACTCTTTATGGAGCAGGGCACAGAAAATATACATGTTTATTCCTAACCTGCATACGATAGCCTACTGAATTATCTTATTGCGAAATAGAAGGCACTGTTTTCTGTTGCACAACCCACTATTCCTCTTGTTAACCCCAATCTAGCCACACACCGCCCTCGTTTCACCCCCTAGCCCCCCTTTTCCTGCCATCCTAAAGCCTTTCCTGTCCAAGAGGTTATTTATCTTTTCAAAGTGAGCTGATGACCAACACCGACTCACCCTCTCACTTCTACATTTCAATGAATTATATGATATGATATGATAGGTTATTTATAACGCACTTAATAGCCAGAGGTTTCTAAGCACTGACCCAGGGATAGAACCTGTGTTGCTTCGTGTCTTGCTTCCGAGCCGAGACGATGCCCCGGAGCTATCCTCCACTTCAACAACTACGTCCACACCCCTCCCACACTCTACCTAACCTTAGACTGGGCATACCCCCCAACCCATGTTTCCTCCCTGGTTGCTTCTAGGTGCATTGCTGCCAAATTGCCTGCTGTACCCCTCCCGCCTTGTTAGCCCCCCACTTCCTTGTACTGTTCTCTCGTGATCTGCTTCCCCACCGTGTACTTCCCCCTAGGACTTGTAAAGTGCTGCGTTGCTTCCCGAAGCTAGGCCCATGCTCTATAATGGCTCTAGAAAGGCTGGTAAGATAGCTCAGTGGGTTGATCGCTCGCTGCTGTGATCTGAGTGTGATCCGCAGGTTTGAATCCCGCCATAGCCAACTCAGCCTTTCATCGTTCTGAGGTCGATAAATGAGCACCAATTTCGGCTGGGTGCTATTCTATGTAAATATGTGCTCTGTAAAGCGCTTTGGATTAAGGCGCTATATAAATAACACATCATTATCATTATCATTATAAATGCCCTAATAGCATTAATAATAATAATAATAATAATAATAATAATAATAATAATAATAATAACAATAACAATTAATAATAATAAAAAAAGTGTATTTGGTACACGTCGCCACATTGAAATCATGACCTGGAGCACCTTTGAGAACAGCCTTGTGGAAATGTACGCATCTGGAAGGAGACTTGGTCACTGGAGTTTATGCTTGTGCACAGCATTCTGCTGCTGGGTACTCAGCTTGCTGCACACATTGTGCAAAGTGAGGTTTTCTGCAGGTGCAAGCAGGGTCCTTCTGTACAAAGTGCGGGGACCTCTAACATTAGCACTTACTTGCTGTTGGGTCCCCTGCATGCAATTTTAAATTTCACAAAATGGCGTTGAAAAGGAAAGAGTGAAAACATCTGGAATCGCCTTTACTCTTTCATTTTACTCACCGCTTTGTAAACAATGCAGCTTCTGCCTGCAAATGACGCTTTGCAGACGGCATTTCTAATGGACCCCTATGGAATTAGCGTGCTTTTAGCAGGTGCAAAATGCAGGCGGATTTCATAGGAATCCATTAGTGTGACGGTCATTTTAAAACTATCAGAGCGGTATAGCAAGACGTAAAACTGTCCGTAAAGTCATCTGTGCCTTGTACCGCTCCAGGAGATTTAACATACATTTTTCAGGTGGCATGAGAGCCGAGAGGGAAAGTATTTTTCGGCCTCGCACTTCCTTGTCTTCCTGCAAAATCTCTCTGTTTATGACAGCATGACATCTTCATGCTGGAATTAAATGAATGATTCTTTTAAAATGTGCCTGTAATTAGCACCTGCTAAAAGCTCAGAGATTCCATAGGAATCCAGACGTAAATTGTAATTGGTTATTTATAATGTGTTAATACCCAGAGGTTTCTAAGCGTGGACACAGGGATCGAACCTGTGTTGCTCCACGTAGTCTTGCGTGCAAGACGAGCCTGTTACCCCTGAGCTATCCTCCCGCGACAATGAAGTCTTTAGAGTAGCACATGGGTGGGAAATGATCACACAATGGTGTCGATGATGAAGTGAAGTGGTCGCATGTTTATGGAATGGAAATGACTGATTGCTGACCACTCAATGATTCCCAGTTTAACGTCGATGCTCAGTGATGCGCTCTGCCTGTATAGCGCGATTTAGTGCCACACACGTGTGACTTCCCTGTCTCCCTGCAGCCCGCCGGACTCCAAAAGCAGCCATGTCCTGCCCATCGTCCTGTCTCTCTGCGCAGTGGTCCTGCTCGCAGGTGCAACTTACCTCCTCATCAGGCTGAAGGCAAAAAGGAATTCAGGTGAGCTCTGGGGTTTGGTTCTGCTTCCGCTTTGGTCCAATCTCCCTTCCTAAGCACAAACATGGCAGTTATCAGAACCAGTCGAGGTGAAGCGGCTTGAATATGTCTCTCCATAGTTGCTATGTCGATCTGGAGCGATCGTTTTAAGGGCACCGACTATGTGATAATTAGAAAACAGGCAGTGTTATTTTAACAACCTTCAAATGGTTCAGAGCCACACTGCAGTGCATTGTGGGTATGTACCTTTTGAAATGCTTGTATTTTTGCTCCATTGGAGAGCCATAACATTGTCATATAGAGCAGCACTGTTTTGTACGTTGATTTGTAAACCCAAGACACATATCTCCTACCTGTAGCAGCCACACCTATGTTTCACCCTCATTTGGGGTTCACCAGTGTGATGTAGCTATCGCCAGAGGTGTTGCTGGGAGGGGTTTAAGGGGCTATAGTCCCGGGTCTTTTGGTTGTAGCCCCTGATAGAATCTCAGGGTCTACAACCAAAAGTCTAGCTAGCCCCGAGTCCTGACAATCCCAATATCAGTGTAGCCCTGGATCTTTTCGAAACCTAGCAACACCCCTGGCTATCGCTCTTCTTCTTCTTCTTAATTACTGAATGCGTGGGCGGACCCACGCAGGCGCTTCCCCATCCAATAGGATGATGTGCACCAACCCACCAATCAACACATAGCCCACATAAACTCACAACTCCTCCCACCGCCCCGTCTGCCTCACAAAATCCAACAACACACTGCTCCTCCTCCTGCCTCTCACCCCGTCACCTCCCAGCAAAGCCTTCCCACTCATCTCAGCCACACACAGCGCAGACAACCGAACGCTCATCAATTCTCTCTCTACAACATGTCTCTCGCACCTGAGCAAAAAATGCCCCACAGTCTCAGGCACCCCACACACTGCACAGTCCCTCGACTCACGCTTCCCCACTCAATACAGACAGTCATTCAGCCCCACATGTCCTATTCTCAACCGATTCAGCATCACCTCCTCCCCCTCCTCCATTCCAGACTTCCCGCATCCACCTTCACTGACACTTTCCCACGGACACCAAACATCCACCTGCCCTTCACCCCACTCACCCACCTCTCCTGCCACTCATCCATCACCCGCCTCACCACCACAGCCTTCACCTCATCCACACTCAAAGGCAACCTCATATCAACCACTCCGCTCCTCATTCCCTCACCCGCCGCCAGATCCACCAACTCATTACCCAAAATGCCACTGTGACTGGGGACCCACGCCAACTCCAAATCCATCCCCCCACGCACACACTGATCAATCTTCCTCCTGATGTCCAAAATCACATCTTTCCTATCACCATCCCCTGCCACAATCGCCTGCAACCCACTCATTGAATCCGAAAACACCACCACTTTCACATACCCCAACTCGCACACCCTATCAATCGCCAATGCAATCGCCACCAACTCAGCCGTACAAATAGACCCATCATTCGTCAGTCGCCCCAGTTTATACTCCCCAGTGCTTTCCAGATAATACGCCATACCCACTCTCCCAGACACCGGATCCTTTGAGCCATCCGTGAACACCCTGCACCCTTCTTTCTCTGCCACATATGCCTGACCCAAAGCCTTGATCTCACCCCGCAATCCCCGCTTCTTTGAGACCACACTCGCCAACTCCAAACACACCTTTGGAGACCCCATCATCCACATCGGCCATCTCACCAAATCCGTGCCCGTCACAGCCAACAACTCGCCCACACCCCTCTGCACCCCCTTCTCCCACATGTGAAACCCCAAAGTGCCCCCCTTCCTCCTCCACCGGTCCCTATAGTAGTCAAACCTCCAATTATACTTCAAACATTCACGCACCAGATGGGCCACACTCTTCGCACAGCACTTCACCCACCACCTCATATTCAACGCATCCCTCCTCAACCCCAACGGCATCTCCCCCACAAGCACCTGCACCGCATTCACTGGAGAGGACCTCATCACACCCGAACACACCCTCAATGCCCTCGCCTGCACCCTATCCAACCGCAACTTCTGACTCACTATGAAACCCACTGCCACCTGACATCCAAAATCCATCACACTCAAAATCAACCCTTTATACAACATTCGTAAACACTTCTGCTGCGCACCCCATTCTTTCCCAGACACCGCCCGCAACAAATTCAACCTACGTTTACACTTATACACCACACCATCCACCTGCAAATTCCAGTTCAACTTCCTATCCAAAATCACCCCCAAGTACCGAAACTCTTCTACGCTCTTCACCCTCACACCTTTCAAAACCAAGTCCAACTCATGCTGCACTCTTCTCCTCGAGAAAACCATACTCACACTTTTATCTACAGACACCGAAAAGCCCCATTTCCCACACCTCTCCTCCATACGCACTATCGCAGCTTGCAACCGTCTCTGCACCAACAACAAACTCCGCCCTCTTACCCAGACCACACCATCATCCGCAAAGAAATCCACCTGACACCCAATTCCCGCCAAAGCCCGAATCAACCCATCCACCATCACATTAAACAGCATTGCACTCATCACACTCCCCTGCGGCGTCCCATTCTCCATCTTCCAAACCTCAGACAGCTCCCCCTCACTCTCACCTGAAAGGTCCTATCAGCCAAAAACGCCCTAATCCACCGAAACATCCTCCCTTTCACACCCATCTCCAACAGTCTTATCAACAACCCGCTCTTCCATACCATATCATACACTTTCTCCAAATCCAAAGAGAACGCTCCCACCAACTCCCCAGCACACAATGCCTCCTCCACCCCAGTCACTAATCTCACTAATGGGTCAGCTACCGACCGATTCCTCCTGAACCCACTCTGAAAATCACTCAAACAACCATTTGACTCCAAATAAAACCCCAATCGCTCAACCACCATCCGTTCCATAACCTTACACAGCACAACAGTCAACGCAATCGGCCTATACGACTTACACTCTGTAGGAACCTTGCCACCCTTCAAAATCGCCACCACAATCGCTCTCTTCCACAACTTCGGCAAAACTCCTCTCTTCCAGATCTCATTAAACAGTGCCAATACGGCTATCGCTCTTTTGAGTAGACCACTCTGGCATGTTCATTAAAAGCCATCAATATTATGGTGGGTTTACAATAAAATAAACCTTAAAATATCCCTCGACCATTTAAAATGATAGTAGAATAGGCCCGTTCATTTGACAAGCCACAGATTTCACAGTGCCACCCGTTAGCAGTAGCTGGGAGTTCAGAACCACTGAGAAAGCCATTGTGGGTTGAAAAGTAAATTACAGTCTTGTGTTTTTGTTATTTTGTTCTGTAGAAGTAGTGCTAGAGAGAGAGTGTTCTCAAAAACACAGCAACATCATACATGTCTCACCTTTATTGGAGGTCATCAGTGCAGCCTAGCAAATGTCTATGCGGTTAGAGCATTGTGATATGTTTACCAGATGCCATTAATATTAGGGTTTGTTTAAAAAATGCCCTTCTACCATTAACATTTTTTTTAGTACAATAGGCATTTAATTCAACAAACCGCACATGTTAAAGTGCCATCTAGTAGCAATAACTAAAAGTTGACCTCCATTTCAGAGCCACAGAGCAATGCATTGTGGGTATGCAAATTAAATAAAACACTTGCATTATTGTTCCACAGCATATCAGTGTCATTGTGTTATGTGTTATTAGACAATCTAGGGTATGAGCCGATAGTAAGCACTAGATGCCCCCTGACTCGGGATTGGGTCCATCTCCTCTGTCTCCTGGCAGAGTATGACAGGAGAAGCAGTTTGCAAAGCTCCTAAGAAGTGGGAGGTGAAAGTAGATTTGTGCGTGATGCAGCAGTGACATCTGGTGGTAGCTCAGGTTATAACCACTGATCTTGAAAATCAGGCGTCATCAGTCTCTTGACCACTAGGGGCGTGTATGTTCTGAGTCACTGCAGAAGGTACGGAAAGGAATGATTGCAGCAGAGGAAGAAAGGTAGAAAGCAAGGCCATAACAGAGCACATGATATGTTACCCTTAACAAAAGATATTTCATGTCTGTCAATTGAGATCTTAGTTTGTATAGTATAGCGTTTTTCAGTTCTAATGATATCATATCATATGCTAATAGGATGACAACTCAATGGAAATGTTCAAAGTGAGGATGACAGACTAAAGTTACTTTTCTGATAATTATCCATATGGACCGGGGGCTCTAGGAATTCTCTCCTCCCACTTCTCTCCGTACTTGCCCGTTGCTGTCTCTTGGATATACTATAATTCCCTTAGGCTTTATTCTTATGAGAGAGAGGTTATTGTTTGCCCCTCCCAACTTGCAGACGCTCTAAATTCTCACCTCCTTCTCCCTGCATCTGTCCTACTCCTGTCTCACTGGTGAGAAATCTTGGTTTCAAATGAGATTGAGTCCATTTCTTTTTCCCCCAGCTCGGGTGTGTCTCTTCATCTTGACGGCATTACGTCCATCTTCTCGGGTGTATCGCATCATCTTGACAGCATTACGTCCATCTTCTTGGGTGTATCCCATCATCTTGATGGCATTACGTCCATATTCTCAGGTGTATCTCATCATCTTGATGGGATTACGTCCATCTTCTCTGGTATTTCTCATTTTGACTGCATTACGTCCATCTTCTTGGGTGTATCTCATCATCTTGACTGCATTACATCCCTCTTCTCTGGTGTATCTCATCATCTTGATGGGATTATGCCCATCTTCTCTGGTGTATCTCGTTTTGACCGCATTACGCCCATCTTCTCTGGTGTATCTCATCATCTTGACTGCATTACATCCCTCTTCTCGGGTGTATCTTATCATCTTGATGGCATTACGTCCATCTTCTCAGGTGTATCTCATCATCTTGACGGCATTATGTCCATCTTCTCTGGTGTATCTCATTTTGACGGCATTACGTCCATCTTCTTGGGTGTATCTCATCATCTTGACCGCATTACGTCCATCTTCTCGGGTGTATCTCATCATCTTGATGGCATTACGTCCATCCTCTCTGGTGTATCTCATCATCTTGATGGGATTATGTCCATCTTCTTGGGTGTATCTCATCATCTTGATGGCATTACGTCCATCTTCTCAGGTGTATCTCATCATCTTGATGGCATTACGTCCATCTTCTCAGGTGTATCTCATCATCTTGATGGGATTATGTCCATCTTCTTGGGTGTATCTCATCATCTTGACGGCATTATGTCCATCTTCTCTGGTGTATCTCATCTTGATGGCATTACGTCCATCTTCTCAGGTGTATCTCATCATCTTGATGGCATTACGTCCATCTTCTCTGGTGTATCTCATCATCTTGATGGGATTATGTCCATCTTCTTGGGTGTATCTCATCATCTTGATGGCATTATGTCCATCTTCTCTGGTGTATCTCATTTTGACGGCATTACATCCATCTTCTTGGGTGTATCTCATCATCTTGACTGCATTACATCCCTCTTCTCGGGTGTATCTCATCAGCTTGATGGCATTACGTCCATCTTCTCAGGTGTATCTCATCATCTTGATGGGATTATGTCCATCTTCTTGGGTCTATCTCATCAGCTTGATGGCATTACGTCCATCTTCTCAGGTGTATCTCATCATCTTGATGGCATTACGTCCATCTTCTCAGGTGTATCTCATCATCTTGATGGGATTATGTCCATCTTCTTGGGTGTACCTCATCATCTTGACGGCATTATGTCCATCTTCTCTGGTGTATCTCTTCTTGATGGCATTACGTCCATCTTCTCGGGTGTATCTCATCATCTTGATGGCATTACGTCCATCTTCTCTGGTGTATCTCATCATCTTGATGGGATTATGTCCATCTTCTTGGGTGTATCTCATCATCTTGATGGCATTATGTCCATCTTCTCTGGTGTATCTCATTTTGACGGCATTACATCCATCTTCTTGGGTGTATCTCATCATCTTGACTGCATTACATCCCTCTTCTCGGGTGTATCTCATCAGCTTGATGGCATTACGTCCATCTTCTCAGGTGTATCTCATCATCTTGATGGGATTATGTCCATCTTCTTGGGTCTATCTCATCAGCTTGATGGCATTACGTCCATCTTCTCAGGTGTATCTCATCATCTTGATGGGATTATGTCCATCTTCTTGGGTCTATCTCATCATCTTGACGGCATTATGTCCATCTTCTCAGGTGTATCTCATCATCTTGATGGCATTACGTCCATCTTCTCAGGTGTATCTCATCATCTTGATGGGATTATGTCCATCTTCTTGGGTGTATCTCATCATCTTGACGGCATTATGTCCATCTTCTCTGGTGTATCTCATCTTGATGGCATTACGTCCATCTTCTCGGGTGTATCTCATCATCTTGATGGCATTACGTCCATCTTCTCTGGTGTATCTCATCATCTTGATGGGATTATGTCCATCTTCTTGGGTGTATCTCACCATCTTGATGGTATTATGTCCATCTTCTCTGGTGTATCTCATTTTGACGGCATTACATCCATCTTCTTGGGTGTATCTCATCATCTTGACTGCATTACATCCCTCTTCTCGGGTGTATCTCATCAGCTTGATGGCATTACGTCCATCTTCTCAGGTGTATCTCATCATCTTGATGGGATTATGTCCATCTTCTTGGGTCTATCTCATCAGCTTGATGGCATTACGTCCATCTTCTCTGGTGTATCTCATCATCTTGATGGGATTATGTCAATCTTCTCTGGTGTATCTCATCATCTTGATGGCATTACGTCCATCTTCTCAGGTGTATCTCATCATCTTGATGGCATTACGTCCATCTTCTCTGGTGTATCTCATTTTGATGGCATTACGTCCATCTTCTTGGGTGTATCTCATCATCTTAACCGCATTACGTCCATCTTCTCTGGTTTATCTCATCATCTTGATGGCATTATGTCAATCTTCTCTGGTGTATCTCATCATCTTGATGGCATTACGTCCATCTTCTCAGGTGTATCTCATCATCTTGAAGGCATTACGTCCATCTTCTCAGGTGTATCTCATCATCTTGACGGCATTATGTCCATCTTCTCTGTTGTATCTCATCATCTTGATGGGGTTATGTCCATCTTCTCTGGTGTATCTCATCATTTTGACGGCATTATGTCCATCTTCTCTGGTGTATCTCATCTTGATGGCATTACGTCCATCTTCTTGGGTGTATCTCATCATCTTGACCGCATTACGTCCATCTTCTCTGGTGTATCTCATCATCTTGATGGGATTATGTCCATCTTCTTGGGTGTATCTCATCATCTTGATGGTATTATGTCCATCTTCTCTGGTGTATCTCATTTTGACGGCATTACATCCATCTTCTTGGGTGTATCTCATCATCTTGACTGCATTACATCCCTCTTCTCGGGTGTATCTCATCAGCTTGATGGCATTACGTCCATCTTCTCAGGTGTATCTCATCATCTTGATGGGATTATGTCCATCTTCTTGGGTCTATCTCATCAGCTTGATGGCATTACGTCCATCTTCTCTGGTGTATCTCATCATCTTGATGGGATTATGTCAATCTTCTCTGGTGTATCTCATCATCTTGATGGCATTACGTCCATCTTCTCAGGTGTATCTCATCATCTTGATGGCATTACGTCCATCTTCTCTGGTGTATCTCATTTTGATGGCATTACGTCCATCTTCTTGGGTGTATCTCATCATCTTGACCGCATTACGTCCATCTTCTCTGGTTTATCTCATCATCTTGATGGCATTATGTCAATCTTCTCTGGTGTATCTCATCATCTTGATGGCATTACGTCCATCTTCTCAGGTGTATCTCATCATCTTGAAGGCATTACGTCCATCTTCTCAGGTGTATCTCATCATCTTGACGGCATTATGTCCATCTTCTCTGGTGTATCTCATCATCTTGATGGGATTATGTCCATCTTCTCTGGTGTATCTCATTTTGATGGCATTACGTCCATCTTCTTGGGTGTATCTCATCATCTTGACCGCATTACGTCCATCTTCTCTGGTGTATCTCATCATCTTGATGGCATTATGTCAATCTTCTCTGGTGGATCTCATTTTGACCGCATTACGTCCATCTTCTCTGGTGTATCTCATCATCTTGCCTGCATTACATCCCTCTTCACGGGTGTATCTCATCATCTTGATGGCATTACGTCCATCTTCTCAGGTGTATCTCATCATCTTGATGGGATTATGTCCATCTTCTTGGGTGTATCTCATCATCTTGACGGCATTATTTCCATCTTCTCTGGTGTATCTCATTTTGATGGCATTACGTCCATCTTCTTGGGTGTATCTCATCATCTTGACCGCATTACGTCCATCTTCTCTGGTTTATCTCCTCATCTTGACTGCATTACATCCCTCTTCTCGGGTGTATCTCATCATCTTGACTGCATTACATCCCTCTTCTCGGGTGTATCTCATCATCTTGACTGCATTACATCACTCTTCTTAGGTGTATCTCATCATCTTGACGGCATTACGTCCATCTTCTTGGGTGTATCTCATCATCTTGACGGCATTACGTCTATCTTTGCGAGTGTATCTCATCATCTTGACGGCATTACATCCCTCTTCTTAGGTGTATCTCATCATCTTGACCGCATTACGTCCATCTTCTTGGGTGTATCTCATCATCTTGACTGCATTACATCCCTCTTCTCGGGTGTATCTCATCATCTTGACGGCATTACGTTCATCTTTGCGAGTGTATCGCCTCATCTTGACGGTATTATGCCCATCTTCTCGGGTGTATCTCATCATCTTGACGGCATTACATCCCTCTTCTCGGGTGTATCTCATCATCTTGACTGCATTACATCACTCTTCTTAGGTGTATCTCATCATCTTGACGGCATTACGTCCATCTTCTTGGGTGTATCTCATCATCTTGACGGCATTACGTCTATCTTTGCGAGTGTATCTCATCATCTTGACGGCATTACATCCCTCTTCTTAGGTGTATCTCATCATCTTGACCGCATTACGTCCATCTTCTTGGGTGTATCTCATCATCTTGACTGCATTACATCCCTCTTCTCGGGTGTATCTCATCATCTTGACAGCATTACGTTCAGTTTTGCGAGTGTATCGCCTCATCTTGACGGCATTACGTCCATCTTCTTGGGTGTATCTCATCATCTTGACTGCATTACATCACTCTTCTTAGGTGTATCTCATCATCTTGACGGCATTACGTCTATCTTTGCGAGTGTATCGCATCATCTTGACGGTATTACGTCTATCTTCCCCTTTCCATTCTCAATCTGGTAGTATCTCCGCCTCTTCGGCACATATCAAATCTCGCCATGATTACTGCAACTCTTTCAACCTCTCTAAACCTCTCTCAACCTAGTTCTCTGGTTTTCTGAGTCACAGCATCTTCCAATTCTCAAAACCACTGCGCGCACCTTGTTGCTCTACGTCTTTCCTCTCACATGACCAGTTCTCTGAATAAACGTCACCGGGCAACGATCAGCCAGCACGTGCTCTTTGAAACCCAATATGTTTCCGGTCATAGACCTTTCTTCTCTGTATTGGTATTAAAGTCCATTCACGCAGTTAGAAGTCTTCAGTCTTCTAATTGCAAACCTCTAGTCATTACTGGATCCAAATGTACCAAGATTGGGGGCCACTCCTTCTCAGTTCCTATCCTATCACTCTGGAAATCTCTCCCCTTGATCTGTGCTCCTGTTCACCTTTTTTTGATATCCATCTTACATTTAAAACATCACTCTCTACTCTGACATTCAGCTGTTAACTCATTCCCTTCATCTGTCCAAAGCCAAGAAACCTCTCTATGTTGTATGTGCGCTTGACAAGTGGTAATACATAGAACTGGTTTCCTTTCTAGAACGTTTGGATTGGCTCAACCAATCAGCAGTGAGTATTTCAAGCAAATGATCAGGCAATATTAACCGAGGTGCCCCGCTGCTCACGTTAAGGGCACGAGCGAAGCAAGGGTCTTTAATGAGGGTGGTGGTGCCGTTACCGAAGGTCGGACCGCTGCCGAGGTTAATATCGCCATTAGCCCCCGTGTAATTCTCCACACGGGTGCTAATGATGTTTTTTTGTTTCGTTAAAGAAACTTACCTTTGTATGGGGCTCAGCACTGCACACTGCTGCTGGCAGTGAAGTCATTTTTACATGTTGATGACTGTGACGTCATCAGCATGCAATATGTTCTTGGCCGACAGCAGCGCTGCACAGAACGGGCCGTGCAACAATGTTAAGTTTCTTTCTTTTTTTCCTTTGCAAAAAGGACACCATTAGCACCTGTGTCGGAAACTACATGGGTGCTAAGTGGTGAAGGGGGGTGGGGAAGGGGGCACTGGCATGCCCAGGCATTACCATACAGTACAGCCTGCGTTACGAGCCTCCTGATTGGCCAGCGCCCCCTCCCAGGCTGCTAATGGGCCAGGTAGCCTCGTGGAATCCCTCCAGCCTTCCTCGCTGAGTCCCACCCTATACAGTGAGCATGCCTCCTGCTTTCTCATGCAGTAGCCCTGTGATGCTCCCTCCTCTGTACGCTGCTTTGGGAACCTGCCTGCTATCCTCACCTCTCCTGCTCTCACCCTCCCTCCCTTCCGTCCTGCGTGTGACCTGCCGCCACCCACTCCTTCTCCACACAGCTTCAGTCCTTCGCCGAGGCGGCATTCGAGTAGCAGCATGCGTTGGTGCCTTGCCACAACAACACCTGTGCCAAAAGCTTTTTTGGGGGCCTTCGTTTGCTTGGTGTTTCGTGGTAATAGTGATGGCACCCTCGGGGCTTATGCAATGCCGCAGATTAGGTGCCAGCAGCCCCCCATTATGCCCCTCGCTTTGCTCTGATCATGTACTCAGGCTTATTTGGGCACCCACTCCCCTACTTTACCCTAGTACACTAGTGCTTGAATAGAAATTATCTCGTGTGAGATAAGCACCACATCCCAGGATGAAGGAGTTACAGCAACAATTTCCAACTGAGCCCTTTCGCATTTCAAATACTTTGCTAAAGTCAAAGGCAATCACTTTTAAGGTTGAGAGCCATCATGGGACTAGTGAGGGGTTCTTGATGCACCCACTCTCTGGACCTCGATCCCACTGTTGGCTCGGAATGCCCCCACAACTCTCCAATTTGACAAATCTCTCAAAACATGGCTCTTTCAACAACACCTGACCAAGCACTCATTCAAATGGATGCACGGACCTCACAGTGCTGCGCTACTGTTAAAAGATGCCAATCCAAATGCCAGCTACCCACTCTGTGCCGGGCTGCGCTATTCTCAAGGTAGGTCCGCGCTTTAAACAATAAGATAAAATGTAAATCTTTTGTGGAGATTCTGCATGATTTAAAACACCTCCTTCACTCATTGTCCGATAGGCCTTTTAACTGGGTAAAAAATGTCATGGTGGCTGTGAACATTTAGGTAGGAGTTGGTAGAGCATTGTTTTGTCTTGGTATCCAGTGATAATGTCGTCATTAAAATAGCCACCAGGTGGCGACATTTCCCTATAATATTTGGGTAACAGTTTTTAAGGCTCAGGAAAGAAATGTAACCTACCTACTTTTTCATGGCGACATTATCAGATGGACCCCTGTTCTTCATGTGTCAATTCCACATATCATTTCATTTTTTTAACAATCATTTTGATTTCGTAATTAAAGACACCATTTTTTTTTTTACCATACCTTTAAAATACCAGTGTTCACAGCCATATTTCCTTTTGGTTAGTTCTTAATACAAATCTTACATTTATTTTATCTTCATTTTTAAATGTTTCATTATTTTATGCAAATAGGTCAAAAAGTACTTTTTCTACAGGCTCGAAATCAGAGAAGCTTACACAGTCCCGCAGTTACCCCTTCAGAATCAAGATTTTATGACTTTTCTTTCTATTTTTTTTTTTAATGGTGATACAATATAATCCCAGTTTCAAGTAGAAGCACTAAAATTGATTGGATGGACCTTAGTTCACAGAGTGGTTTTTACCAAATAGAATTGGCTAAGAATCCACAATGGGATGAAGCGATTTGGCAAATCGAGGGTAGTTTGTCAAGACTGTCCATATAGAAGTCATACTGGTCCTTTGGACCGCTATTAGTGCTCTCATTCATTCAGTCCTTAGGAGAGGTTACGCAAGCGGTGCATTTGTGCTGTTGAAAGATGTCCGACTCAAAGGTGTAAAGTCTGACTCCTCCCCTTCCTGTGAGCAGTGAGAGCTTCTCACACTTGCCGCATGGGGATGAAACTTTGCGGTGGAGCCTAATCGTGAAGTCTCATGGTAGACGATGGGCCTCATCAGGGGCTTGGCGGTATCCCGGCAGTAATTACGCCGGGATACTGCCAAGGCCAATAGCGTTAGCGCTACTCGGATCCCCAGTAGTGGTAAGGCAGTAATTCCGAATTTATTGGATAGTCCGTAGGACCCTATGGGCTTCTTTGGCACTATTACCGCCGGTTGTAAAAGCTCTGGTGCTAGTAGCACTGAAAACGGGTGGAAATCTCTAGCTTTTTTGCCCAAATTCGGGAATGGGCAGAGCAGTAATGCAGCGTTAAAAGCGTCACTGCCACCTTTTTGCCGCTCTGCCCAGCCTGTGATGATGCCCTATGACTCTTGCAAAGTTGCTTTAATTTCTTTCCTTCATTTTTCTTTGTTTCTCAGATTTAGTTTCCGTTGGCAGTTTCCGAACGAACATCAGCTTGAGTGAGCTGGATAACCCGCGCTATGCTGGGAAAGAGAACCCAACTGCAGTGGACGCCCAGGAGACTGAGATTGGTCAAGGTAGGAGCCAAGATGTAAAATGCCTTGCACAGTTATTAGGAGAGATGTTCGAATAGTCTCTCCCAGGGCAGATCTTTGGTAAGGGGCATGTGGTGAAGCTTGCAAAGAGCCATGGAAAGAGGGGTTGGCATAGGATAGTATGGTGGTGCCAGAGGCCAGGATAGAGGTCTATGGCTGGATCTTTGGGTATCAAGCCAAGAAAATATCAGCATGTGAACTGGCAGGACACAGTAATGGCTACAGTGCTGGTTTTGCAACATTAGTCCTGCCTTGGCTAAACTGCACAAAATCCCCAGACTCCCGTATAGTGGAAAAGGTTGCTTTAATTTGACAGGCCACAGCTTACAATAAAATGCTAACTAGTCCCAACCATCGCTTGCTCCCGAACCTTCCCTGACCCCTTTTTTACTGGGATAGCGGACACTCTGGCACCAGCCGCACCCAAATAACCCCAGGGGGGGACGTATATGGGTACCCGCCGGGCCCTCATTTGACTTCTGATGAAGACTGGGTGACTTCATTCAGGATTGAGTGCACTTGTTGAGCAGAATGTAAAGTGGCGCTGCACAGCAAAACAAAGGTGCTGCGGCAGAGCTGTGTGCGGGTATCAGCACTGCATTAGCGTGCTGGGCTCTATGAGAGAATTGGGGTGCTGCGGCAGAGCTGCGCTTGGGCCTCTGTGCTGAAGGCCAACGTTGAGCTGAGTGTTGCTCTGAGTATTGGAATAGCAGCGGGTTCTGCAGGTCACAACTGTGGTGGACTGCCAGACCTACCAAGATTCCAGCACTTGGATATCTTGTTTGTGTGCTTGTTTGTTTATTTATTTATAGGGCTCAACACGCCTGGAGGTATCGGGGCGCATCTTGGATAATTAGCTCAGGATCAAGGCTTCCTGGTAGATCGATGTATTTGAGAAGGAGTAGGGGATTGACAAAGAGCTAAGCGTTTCGTGTTAGAGGTGCTTGCACAGTGCTATGTGTAGTTGGACAGTATTGGAATTGCAGTGGGCTCTGCAGGTCATGATTGAGGTGCTTGCACAGAGCTGTGAGTAGTTGCACAGTGTTGGAACTGCAGCGGGTTCTGCAGGTCATGGTTGAGGTGCTTGCACAGAGCTGTGAGTAGTTGCACAGTGTTTAAATTGCAGTGGATTCTGTAGGTCATGATTGAAGTGCTTGCACAGAGCTGTGTGTAGTTGCACAGTATTGAAATTGCAGTGGATTCTGTAGGTCATGATTGAGGTGCTTGCACAGAGCTGTGAGTAGTTGCACAGTATTGGAATTACAGTGGGCTCTGCAGGTCATGACTGAGGTGCTTGCACAGAGCTGTGAGTAGTTGCACAGTGTTGAAATTGCAGTGGATTCTGTAGGTCATGATTGAGGTGCTTGCACAGAGCTGTGAGTAGTTGCACAGTATTGGAATTACAGTGGGCTCTGCAGGTCATGATTGAGGTGCTTGCACAAAGCTGTGAGTAGTTGCACAGTGTTGGAATTGCAGTGGGTGCTGCAGGTCATGGTTGAGGTGCTTGCACAGAGCTGTGAGTAGTTGCACAGTGTTGGAATTGCAGTGGGTTCTGCAGGTCACATTATTGAGGTGCGTGCACAGAGCTGTGAGTAGTTGCACAGTATTGGAATTGCAGCAGGTGCTGCAGGACATGGTTGAGGTGCTTGCACAGAGCTGTGAGTAGTTGCACAGTATTGGAATTGCAACGGGTTCTGCAGGTCATGGTTGAGGTTCTTGTACAGAGCGGTGAGTAGTTGCACAGTATTGGAATTGCAGTGGGCTCTGCAGGTCATGATTGAGATGCTTGCACAGAACTGTGTGTAGTTGCACAGTATTGGAATTGCAGTGGGTGCTGCAGGTCGTGACTGAGGTGCTTGCACAGAGCTGTGAGCAGTTGCACAGTGTTGGAATTGCAGTGGGCTCTGCAGGTCATGATTGAGGTGCTTGCACAGAGCTGTGTGTAGTTGCACAGTATTGGAATTGCAGTGGATGCTGCAGGACATGGTTGAGGTGCTTGCACAGAGCTGTGAGTAGTTGCACAGTATTGGAATTGCAACGGGTTCTGCAGGTCATGGTTGAGGTTCTTGTACAGAGCGGTGAGTAGTTGCACAGTATTGGAATTGCAGTGGGCTCTGCAGGTCATGATTGAGGTGCTTGCACAGAACTGTGTGTAGTTGCACAGTATTGGAATTGCAGTGGGTGCTGCAGGTCGTGACTGAGGTGCTTGCACAGAGCTGTGAGCAGTTGCACAGTGTTGGAATTGCAGTGGGCTCTGCAGGTCACGTTGGATGTACATTAGCAGAGATGTTCAGTGGCATGAGTTTTGCATTCTTTGCATGTTTCTCTCTATGCATTTACATCGATGCACAGGGAATCTTCAGCTCGGACACTACTCGCTTACTGGCCTATTGGCTGACTCACACAATCACACAATCACTCTCACACTCAATCACTCCCTCAATCAATAGGTCACTCATGCTCTGACTTGCTCACTCACTCGCTCTTGTCTGCACTCAATTCGTGCCCCCATAAACAGGGTCTTACTTCCCTAATCTCACGAACTGTCATGGGGGGCCTTTCTTCAGGCAGATGTAAGAACCCAATCGCACACAGCAGTGAAGTCATAGATACGCACATCTGTGGTGCATCTCATGCCCACCACAGCCAGCACGCCCATGCCAACGTTGGACACACAGAAGGAGACTCTCTGCACAAATATGGATGGCCACCTTCCGGCAGAGTGACCCCCCTACCGGCAATATGCTCAACCATACATACCGCCTGGAGCGGAAACTGGTAGCATGTTTAACACTTTAGAACCTAGACCAGTCTTATGCCACCCACACCTCTCCATTCCTCACCATTGACTATGCTGGCTAGGATTAGGCCCAATGGGATCTGCCACCCAAACATGCATCCCACACCTCTCCACTCCTCACCAATGACTATGCTGGCTAGGTCCAATGAGATCTGCCACCCAAACATGCATCCCACACCTCTCCACTCCTCACCAATGACTGTGCTGGCTAGGCCCAATGGGATCTGCCACCCAAACATGCATCCCACAACTCTCCATTCCTCACCATTGACTATGCTGGCTAGGATTAGGCCCAGTGGGAGCTGCCACCCAAACATGCATCCCACACCTCTCCGTTCCTCATCAATGACTATCCTGGCTATGCCCAATGGGAGCTGCCACCAAAACATGAATCCCACACCTCTCCGCTCCTCACCAATGACTCTGCTGGCTAGGCCCAATGGGATCTGCCACCCAAACATGCATCCCACACCTCTCCACTCCTCACCAATGACTGTGCTGGCTCGGCCCAATGGGAACTGCCACCCAAACATGCATCCCACACCTCTCCACTCCTCACCAATGACTGTGATGGCTAGGCCCAATGGGAGCTGCCACCCAAACATGCATCCCACACCTCTCCACTCCTCACCGTTGACTATCCTGGCTAGGCCCAATGGGAGCTGCCACCCAAACATGCATCCCACACCTCTCCACTCCTCACCAATGACTGTGCTGGCTCGGCCCAATGGGAACTGCCACCCAAACATGCATCCCACACCTCTCCACTCCTCACCAATGACTATGCTGCCTAGGCCCAATGGGGAGCTGCAACCCAAACATGCATCCCACACCTCTCCACTCCTCACCAATGACTATGCTGGCTAGGCCCAATGGGAGCTGCCACCCAAACATGCATCCCACACCTCTCCACTCCTCACCGTTGACTATCCTGGCTAGGCCCAATGGGAGCTGCCACCCAAACATGCATGCCACACCTCTCCATTCCTCACCAATGACTCTGCTGGCTAGGTCCATTGGGGAGCTAGAACCCAAACATGCATCCCAAACCTCTCCACTCCTCACCATTGACTATCCTGGCTGGGCCCAATGGGAGCTGCCCCCCACCCATGACTGTGCTGGCTAGGCCCAATGGGAGCTGCCACCCAAACATGCATCTGCCACCCACACCTATCCACTCCTCACCAATGACTATGCTGGCTAGGCCAAATGGGGAGCTGGAACCCAAACATGCATCCCACACCTCTCCACTCCCCACCAATGACTATGCTGGCTAGGCCAAATGGGGAGCTGGAACCCAAACATGCATCTGCCATCCACACCTCTCCACTCCTCACCAATGACTATGCGGGCTAGGCCCAATGGGAGCTGCCACCCAAACATGCATCCCACACCTCTCCACTCCTCACCAATGACTATGCTGGCTAGGCCCAATGGGATCTGCCACCCAAACATGCATCCCACACCTCTCCACTCCTCACCGTTTACTATCCTCGCTATGCCCAATGGGCGCTGCCACACAAACATGCATCCCACACCTCTCCACTCCTCACCAATGACTATGCTGGCTAGGCCCAATGGGCGCTGCCACACAAACATGCATACCACACCTCTCCGCTCCTCACCAATGACTATGCTGGCTAGGCCCAATGGGATCTGCCACCCAAACATGCATCCCACACCTCTCCACTCCTCACCAATGACTGTGCTGGCTAGGCCCAATGGGGAGCTGCAACCCAAACATACATCCTACACCTCTCCACTCCTCACCAATGCCTATGCTGGCTAGGCCCAATGGGAGCTGCCACCCAAACATGGATCCCAGACCACTCCACTCCTCACCGTTGACTATCGTGGCTAGGCCCAATGGGAGCTGCCACCCAAACCTGCATCCCACACCTCTCCACTCCTCACCAACGACTATGCTGGCTAGTCCTAATGGGGAGCTGGAACCCAAACATGCATCCCAAACCTCTCCACTCCTCACCATTGACTATCCTGGCTAGGCCCAATGGGATCTGCCACCCAAACATGCATCCCACACCTCTCCACTCCTCATCAATGACTATGCTGGCTAGGCCCAATGGGAGCTGCCACCCAAACATGCATCCCACACCTCTCCACTCCTCATCAATGACTATGCTGGCTAGGCCCAATGGGAGCTGCCACCCAAACATGCATCCCACACCTCTCCACTCCTCATCAATGACTATGCTGGCTAGGCCCAATGGGAGCTGCCACCCAAACATGCATCCCACACCTCTCCACTCCTCATCAATGACTATCCTGGCTAGGCCCAATGGGAGCTGCCACCCAAACATGCATCTGCCACCCACACCTCTCCACTCCTCACCAATGACGATGCTGGCTAGGCCAAATGAGGAGCTGCCACCTAAACATGCATCTGCCACCCACACCTCTCCACTCCTCAATAATGACTATGCTGGCTAGGCCCAATGGGGCGCTGCAACCCAAACATACATCTTACACCTCTCCACTCTTCACCAATGACTATGCTGGCTAGGCCCAATGGGAGCTGCCACCCAAACATGCATCCCACACCTCTCCACTCCTCACCGTTGACTATCCTGGCTATGCCCAATGGGCGCTGCCACACAAACATGCATCCCACACCTTTCCACTCCTCACCAATGACTATGCTGGCTTGGCCAAATGGGGAGCAGGAACCGAAACATGCATCTGCCACCCGCACCTCTCCACTCCTCACCAATGACTATGCTGGCTAGGCCCAATGGGGAGCTGGAACCCAAACATGCATCCCAAACCTCTCCACTCCTCATCATTGACTATCCTGGCTAGGCCCAATGGGAGCTGCCACCAAAACATGCATCCCACACCTCTCCACTCCTCACCAATGACTGTGCTGGCTAGGCCCAATGGGAGCTGCCCCCCAAACATCCATCTGCCACCCACACCTCTCCACTCCTCACCAATGACTATGCTGGCTAGGCCCAATGGGAGCTGCCACCCAAACATGCATCTGCCACCCACAGCTCTCCACTCCTCACCAATGATTATGCTGGCTAGGCCAAATGGGGAGCGGAACCCAAACATGCATCCCACACCTTTCCACTCCTCACCAATGACTATGCTGGCTAGGCCCAATGGGAGCTTCCACCCAAACATGCATCCCACACCGCTCCACTGCTCACCAATGACTATGCTGGCTAGGCCCAATGGGAGCTTCCACCCAAACATGCATCCCACACCTCTCCACTCCTCACCAATGACTATGCTGGCTAGGCCCAATGGGGAGCTTCCACCCAAACATGCATCCCACACCTCTCCACTCCTCACCAATGACTATGGGTGCTAGGCCCAATGGGAGCTGCCACCCAAACATGCATCCCACACCTCTCCACTCCTCACCAATGACTATGCTAGCTAGGCCCAATGGGAGCTGCAACCCAAACAAACACCTGGAGAGCCAAAGATTGCAGACCCCTGCTGTAGACACAGGATAACCAAACAGTGGTCTTTCCATCTCATTCCGCCATCTTTACTTGGTCTCATGGCCATCATTTGCTCCAGCACATTTTTGTTTCAATTGTCACCCCCTACTGGAGGTGCAAAGTAAGACGTCAGACACCCCCCCCCCCCTCGACTGCCCCTTAATGCCACGGCTGATATCCAGCCATGTGCTTCATTCTAGTAGAAACCACTGCATGATTACTTCAGTGCCACCATTGCCACCTTAGGGTTGCTTCAAAGTGTGGAAATGTGCCAGGGCAGGAATAGAACGGGAAAGGAGAGGGGTAGAAGGAACAGTAGCAATATGGTGGCTTTCTAACACATGTGTACTTTTAACCCTTTGTTTTCTCATCTTGATTGGCCACCATCTGCTGGACACGTTGACCACCCAGAAGACCAAAAGAACACAAAGAAGGTAAGTGACCCCGAATACACCGCACCAAACACATGTACTCTGCCTCTGTTTCTTGTGCCGTTGAAGCGTCATCATGGGGCGTCAAGTAAATTAGGGGTCTGTGACAAAGCCTTGGAAGGAGGTGAGTTTATGGAGACCAGCACTGGCTCTGTGAAGCTTGTCCCAAAGGTGGTATGCTGGGCATTCTCCCAGTTCACTCGTCCCATCGCTGTCCTCATTGAAGAGGGTTACCCGGCACTGCGAGCGCCCTGCCCTGGCTCAGTGACGGCATGGTAGAAGGTGACAAGGGCAGTTTGGGAATGGGGAACCGAGCTGCTCCCTCTCCCACATCCAGTGGATTAAGTAGGATGCTAAATCTAGGGGGAGCTCTCATTAGGGGCGTGGCCTGAATATGTGTGTGTACTTAGGCCACACACCCTAACAAGAGCCCCCTCTCGCCAATGGTGGGCAGGTGAAAGTAGGGGAGCTGGGGCGCACTGGCATTATTACCTATGGTGTGTTAAGTCCCTTTCGGCTGGGTGCCACCAAAGGTGTGACACCAGTGAGCTCTCACGCAGCAGACAGACCTTTCGTTCAATGTGCTGCATGGTTAAAAACGACAGGCTCCTTGAATGAAAGGGATGCTTGCTGCGTGATGACTGCACTCCGAAACAGGAGGCTCCTCCTGTTTTGGACTGATCTCCGAAACAGGAGGCTCCTCCTGTTTTGGACTGAGCTCCGAAACAAGAGGCTCCTCCTGTTTTGGACTGAGCTCCGAAACAAGAGGCTTCTCCTGTTTTGGACTGAGCTCCGAAACAAGAGGCTTCTCCTGTTTTGGACTGAGCTCCGAAACAAGAGGCTCCTCCTGTTTTGGACTGAGCTCCGAAACAAGAGGCTCCTCCTGTTTTGGACTGAGCTCCGGAGGCTCCTCCTGTTTTGGAGTTTAGCTGAAGCTACGGTTACACTGGCTGTCTGCAGGGTTCCATGTGATTCTTTCCTGCCGATTTGGTGAAATATTCAACATATTTCACTTTTTGGGGGTTTTCACCCCCCCAACCCTCCTTCTTCCAGTTCCCCACCCTCTATCTTTAAAACTGAGGGTTTCTTCTCCACCAGCTCTCCTCGAAAAACCACATCCCAAATCCCCATCCCAAACACTCACACTCCCAGACACACACACGCCAAAACGAACACACGTATCCGCTTCAGCTGTGTCTTCGGTCTTCCAACCTGGCCCTGCCTGATAGCTCCTGTGCTCACTCGTGTGCGAAGGGACATGACAGTTCGATTTAGAAAGACACATTTTTCTCATTTGGAAAACAGAATGAGATCTTTTCACCTGATACCGTCTGCAGATGTCAGTACTTCTGAAGTGCTGGCACCTGCAGACAGTCCGCGTAGTTGAGCAGCGCTGTGGCTACACGGCTGCCCGAGGTGTTGGCATGGTTGGGGCTGGTCGGCGTGTGAGCCCTTTCTGTAGACTGCCTGCATTCAAGGGTTTCATGCAGGGGTGTTGCTAGGTCTGGAGAAGACCCGGGGCTACGCTAATGTCGGAACTGGCGGGACTGAGGTCTAGCTAGCCTTTTGGTTGTAGCTCCTGAGATTCTAGCCGGGGCTACAACCAAAAGACCAGGGGCTATAGCCCTCTTAGTCCCCCCACCCCCCAGCAACGCCTCTGGTTTCATGGATCCGGCCTTAATAGTAAGGAACTCTGTAGCATGGAGTAAGACAAGCTCGCTCACATTTTCTGCAGGCCTGGGCGTGCGTCCCACTACAATCAGGCATCGGGTCGTCCCATGTCCATTATGGAGGACCGAGAGTAGACACCGTAAACAGACTGCCTCCAATTTTTGGCGAGAGACCCGGCTGAGAGAAACAAACAGATTAATTTTAAAATGTTGGGCCACTGCTTTCTAACTGTGGCATGTACCCCTGCGGCCGGTCCTCCGCGCAGCACAGAATACACTGGGGAATTGTAGTTTGCGCAGGCTTCGCCCAGGCACCCTGTCCAGTGGAAACACATATACACATTTCCCCGGCTAGGCAGCAACCTCTTTCCTGCCACCACTGCTACAGTTGGAGCATGAGGGAGTGCAGAAGTACAGCAGGGTCAGAGAGTGCATTTGCGAGCACTGCCAGCAGGAGATGAAGAAGATGAGGAAGAGTGGAGCGGACAAGGTGGAGTGGAGGAAGAGAGGAGAGAGAGCGAGAGAAGAGGAGGAACAGAGGAGAGGGAGAGTGGAGAGGATGAGAGAGAGAGGGAGAGATAGTAGAAGTGGAGGAACAGAGGAGAGAGTGGAGAGGAGGAGACAGATAGAAGGAGAGAGAGGGTGCAGAGGAGGAGGAAGTGAACAGAATGAGAGAGAGAGGAGAGGATGAGGAAGAGAGGATTGAGAGATGGGGAGGGAAGAGAAGAGAGAGTGGGGGAGAAAGGAGGGATGCTATAGGAGAGAGAGGGGAAATGAGGAGGAAGAGAGGGGGGAGAGAGAGAGAGGAGGATGAAGTAGGAAGAGAGGAGAGAGAGAATGGAGAGGAGGAAGAAGAGAGGAAGAAGAGAGGAGAGAGGGGAGATAGGAGGAGGAAGAGAGGAAAAGGAAAGAGATGAGGAAGGAGGAAGAGAGGAGAGATAGAGAGATAATGAGGGAGGGAGAGAGAGAGAGAGAGAGAGAGAGAGAGCGAGGGGGTGTGGGGGAGGGACAGAGAGGAGGAAGGTAGATGAGAAAGAGAGGAGGGGAGGAGGAAGAGAAAGAGGGAGAGAGAAGAGGAGGAAGAAGGAGGAGCAGAGAGAGCGAGGGGAGCGAGGAGAAGGAAGGAGGGAGAGTGGGAGAGAGAGAGATGAGAGGAGATGAAGAGGAAGTGGAGCGAGAGGTGAGGAAAAAGGAGGAAGAGAGGGGAGACAGAGGGGAGGAGGAAGGCAGAAGAGGGAGAGAGGGGGGTGAAGGAGGAAGAGAGGGGAGACAGAGGGGGAGGAGGAAGGCAGAAGAGGGAGAGAGGGGGGGTGAAGGAGGAAGAGAGGGGAGACAGAGGGGGAGGAGGAAGGCAGAAGAGGGAGAGAGGGGGGGTGAAGGAGGAAGAGAGGGGAGACAGAGGGGGAGGAGGAAGGCAGAAGAGGGAGAGAGGGGGGTGAAGGAGGAAGAGAGGGGAGACAGAAGGGGAGGAGGAAGGCAGAAGAGGGAGAGAGGGGGGGTGAAGGAGGAAGAGAGGGGAGACAGAGGGGGAGGAGGAAGGCAGAAGAGGGAGAGAGGGGGGGTGAAGGAGGAAGAGAGGGGAGACAGAGGGGGAGCAGGAAGGCAGAAGAGGGAGAGAGGGGGGGTGAAGGAGGAAGAGAGGGGAGACAGAGGGGGAGCAGGAAGGCAGAAGAGGGAGAGAGGCGGGGTGAAGGAGGAAGAGAGGGGAGACAGAGGGGGAGCAGGAAGGCAGAAGAGGGAGAGAGGGGGGTGAAGGAGGAAGAGAGGGGAGACAGAGGGGGAGCAGGAAGGCAGAAGAGGGAGAGAGGGGGGGTGAAGGAGGAAGAGAGGGGAGACAGAGGGGGAGGATGAAGGCAGAAGAGGGAGAGAGGGGGGGTGAAGGAGGAAGAGAGGGGAGACAGAGGGGGAGGAGGAAGGCAGAAGAGGGAGAGAGGGGGGGTGAAGGAGGAAGAGAGGGGAGACAGAGGGGGAGCAGGAAGGCAGAAGAGGGAGAGAGGGGGGGTGAAGGAGGAAGAGAGGGGAGACAGAGGGGGAGCAGGAAGGCAGAAGAGGGAGAGAGGGGGGTGAAGGAGGAAGAGAGCGGTGATGGCGCATTGAGTCTGGGGCTTAATGCACGTCCTTAGAGTGAGGTCAAAACCACATGGCATGTTTTGTGTTGCACAACATATGGACAATGTTGCGATTCCGGTAGAATGGGTTTAGTTTTACTTTTACATATGGCACGAGCAGAAGTTTCACATTTCTGAAACCGCTCTCTGCATTTCCCAAACTGGCGGGGTTACGATTTTAAACATTTTGTTTCACACGTGTATTATAACTTTTAAAAGTAATGGATTGCTTCTTCACCTTCACTTTCCCTGATTTTGTGAAAATGAACTGCACTGAAAAATGCCCAAATGAGCTCTCCGAGCACCCACCAGAGGCTTCCGCACCCACAGCACTTTGCACTGGCACTTGAGTGCCTTCATCTGACGCACCTGACAGAGGCACACACGGGCCACCTAGGCACCCTTTAAACGCACCTCAGTACCTCTCCCAAAGCACCCCACCCACCCAGAAACATCCAGCAGAGGCTTCATTGCTACCCAACATCACCTTTTCCACCCAAAGCACTTTCCAACGGCACTTGCGTGCATTCACCTAAAGCACCTGACAGAGGCACGCAGAGGCCACCGAAGCACCCTTTAAATGCACCTGAGTACCTCTCCCTAAACACACGGGTGAGGGCACCCATCCACCCAGAAACACCTAGCAGAGGCTTCATCGCCCCACACCCTCGCCACCCAAAGCACTTTCCAACGGCACTTGCGCGCATTCACCTAAATCACCTGACAGATGCACGCACATGCCAGCAATGCACCCTGTAAATGACCCCCGAGTACCTCTCCCAAAGCATCCGGCTGGGGGCACCCACCCAACCCAGAAACGCCCAGCAGAGGCACTACCACCACAGCAATGAGGAGCCTGGAAGGCACCTCTACCCCAAATGGACCAATGCCCCTGAAGCACCTGGTAGAGGCACCCCATCCTAAAATCCCTCCAATAGAGCCACCCCCCACACCCCAAATCATCCAGAATTGGCACCCACCACACCAAAGCACCGGGGAGACGCACCTGTGTAACAACCCCCTGAAGCACTAAGCAGAGGAACTTCCTAGAGGCCTTGGACCACCCAATCCCTTCCTACATGCCTCAGGGCTCCCAAACCATTCCCAGAAGCCTCAGGCCACCAAAGCCCTTCCTATAGGCCTCGGGCCACCCACGCCCTTCATAGAGGCCTCAGGCCACCCAAGACCTTCCCATAGGCCTCAGACCAGCCAATCCCTTCTTAGAGACTACATGCCACCCAAGCCATTCCTAGAAGCCTTAGGCCACCAAAGCCCTTCCTAAAGGCCTGAGCCCAGCCAAGCCATTCCTAGAAGCCTCAGGCCATCAAAGCCCTTCCTAAAGGCGTTGGGCCACCCAAGCCCTTCTTAGAGGCCTCAGGCCACCAAATACTTTTTTTAAGGCCTTGCACCACCCAAGCCCTTCCTAGAGGCCTCGGGCCACCCAAGCCCTTCATAGAAGCCTCAGGCAACCAAAGACTTTCCTGAAGGCCTTGCACCACTCAAGCCCTTCCTAGAGGCCTCCGGCCACCCAAGCCCTTCCTAGAAGCCTCAGGCCACCAAAGCCCTTCAAAGAGTCCTCAGACCAACCAAACCCTTGCTAGAGGCCTCAGACCACCAAAACCCTTGCTAGATACCTCAGGCAACCCAAGCCCTTCCTAGAGGCCTCAGACCACCCAACCCCTTCCTAGAGGCCTCAGACCACCCAAACCCTTTCTAGATACCTCAGGCCACCCAAGCCCTTCCTAGAGGCCTCAGGCCACCAAAGCCCTTCCTAGAGGCCTCAGACCACCCAAACCCTTGCTAGATACCTCAGGCCACCCAAGCCTTCCTAGAGGCCTCAGACCACCCAACCCCTTCCTAGAGGCCTCAGACCACCCAAACCCTTGCTAGATACCTCAGGCCACCCAAGCCCTTCCTAGAGGCCTCAGGCCACAAAAGCCCTTTTGGAAACACTTGTGCTAACGCAATTAAGGGCCTGATAGTGGGACCTGTGCAACCTTCACCCCCTTGTTAAAAATCTTGCAGAGGCACACTTTCTCCCCAGAGGCACTTGCACCCCATGGAACCAGAAAATGGCCTGTGCCTAGCACGCTTTTCCCAAAGTACCCAGGAGAGGCAGAAGCACTTTCTCCAAGCACAAGGCAGAAACACGCATGTACACATGTGGTCACCTACTTTCACCCCCCACTGAAACATCCTTAAGAGGCACAAGCCCCCAGAACCACCGAGCAAAGGCATCATCACCCCCCTGGTACTCTGCAGAGACCCTTGCACACTATCCTTGAACCATCTGTGCCCCCCCCAACACTCACAACTGCAAGCAACATGTGATATATCACCATTGTTCTTTTTATTACTATTCATTTGTATTTTTATTAATATGATAAATGTCTTTTTCAATACTTGTACTAAAGTCGTCTTGCTCGGTCTCCCCTTTTACACCCTAACCAAGCAAGCAAAGATGGGCCTTTGCTCTGGTTGTTGGGTCCATTTTCTCCAATCTACTTAACTTTTCTTGTGAAAAAGTGTTTTGCAATTTTTTTTTTTTAAATCAGACATTTCCTCTTCCCGGCAGGGTTCCAAGGAAGATCTTGCCTACATGAGTTGTCTGATATACTCGGACAATTCAAGTACATAGGCATCACCTGCGAAGACCGGACCCACCTCGGCCACTGGACCAGATGACCCGCCTTGGCCACTGGACCAGATGACCCGCCTCGGTCACTGGACCAGATGACCCGCCTCGGCCACTGGACTGGATGACCCGCCTTGGCCACTGGACCGGATGATCTGCAGGGCCAAGGATCATGACATCATTTCAACTGGCCTCTTTCTCTTGAACCAAACCTCCTGTTCTGCTTCTTCACTCACCTATGTCTCCGATGAACGCTTTTTCCAATCAACAGCCCACTCTCTTGATCTGCTCAAACCCGCAGGAGTCTGCAACCTTGGGCTCTCCACTGGTTTTAAACTACAACTCCCATCAGCTCTGGAAAACATGGTGAGGGATCATTGGAATCGTAGTCCAAAACATCCGGAGAGCCACTGTTTGTAGACTTCTACACTAGCCCAAAGACCTTCATTGTGGTGGGGAAGAGTGTTCAACTTTTCTCAAATTATGAAGTAGTATAGACTCCGGTGATGGTTGTCGATGAAGAATTGACTTTGCTGTCGGAAACGTTGGCCGATGATGGCCTCTTAAACTCTAAAGAAGATTCAAACTCATCCTCGGAATATCAGACCCCTAGCACTGGTAGATAATTCTCTGGGCTTCAATGAGGGGTTGCTCCTGACCAAAGACTCAAAGTTGCATTATGATCTAAGTCACGAAACAGCAGGGAAATGAAAAATGTTCAAAATCGCTAAATCTGCATTCCTGGACAGTAGACATTGGCCAATGGTTTTCAAATAAGTACAGGGTAGAAGCTGAGGAGGTTCTGATGTTTCTCTTCCTGCCATGTCGCGAGGAATGACACAGGATTCTCTAATACGTTTCAGAAGGAATTCCAGATAACCAATAGCAGCCCATGTTGCTCTGGGGTTAGCATAGAAGGGCCAATAGCCAGGCTGGAAAAACAAACTACTCCTCAGGATTGGAATCTGTGCGCTTGACTGTATATATTTCAGCTGAGCTGATTTTCTGGTACTCACAGTGCGCGTAATAGTCCCAGAATTCGCCCGATCCGATAGGTATATTTGCGCATCGTTAGGAGGCTAGCAGTGATAGAGAACATATGATATGATAGGATATGGCATTTTTAACGCGCCTGTACACAAGTGTTTCTAGGCGCGACAAGACAAGGAGGGGGAAACAGAGAGAGGACAAAACAACTATCTTACTAGGACTTGTGTCAATCAGATCAAGCACGCACAGGGACCCTATAGAAATTCCTAAAAAAAATATGAATTTCAAATCCAGAAAGATATTGAGACTAAGGAATTATTCTGACAGTAAAGTTCTCAATGACCTCTCAATGATTGTGCTGTTTAGTTCCCTGAAGTGAGGCCAACCTGGCGAGGTGTATTCAGTAATAGAATGTGAGGAAAAGCCATGGAGCAAAACCCCATTGCCAGATGTCACGGGCTTACTCTAGTGGGACGGATTGTTCTATTAGTGGCAGAAAATGCACAGACAATGCACAGACAATGCACAGACAGGCAGAGGGCCGCAATGGCTGTCAGCATCCTTCTCTCCCAACATTCCAAAGTTTATCCTTTGTCTTTCCAAGATTGAAACAGAACATTCTACCCTCATTGAGTGGAATTTTGTAATATCAATAATGCCCGCTCCTTGGGCCATTACCAAGTGGTAACGCCCCTTGGCCCTTTTTAAACTTCCTTGCTTCTCTGGAGCATTTAACATGGGACAAGGGTCGTTGCAACTGCTAATCCCTTCAGAATATGTCATTATTGCTGGTTTGAAACTCAGATATTGAGACGCAGTTCAGTGAGGCACGTCCTCTGCCGCAGTGGAGACAATGAGAATCTTGGACTTCTCTAGGGGAGTAAATTGAGTGTGGTTCAGTGGGCACTCAGCACATCACCACCTTGTGTTTTGGAGGGAGGTTTTTGATATTGTTGGAAGTTAGAGACATCTTGGGTCATGCACGCAACCTTTGGAAACATGCTGGACATTTGAACTTCTGTCGGGTGATACTTCTTAATTAATTAATTTGTTCTAAGTGTTGCGTGATAGCAGTAGGCATGGCTCTGGGAATGTATCCGATTAAACACCTAGAGAAAATCAGAGAAATGGGGAGGGCGACTCGCGCTCAGGATGTTGTGTTTGTAAAGAATTCAGCAAACTTCAAGATAGTCCAAATGGTATACAAATGACAAGTTGTTCTACTGGAGTGTAGGATTTATTGAATAGTGTGCACAGCCTAGTTGTGTAAGCGGATGTTGTGGATAAAGTGTGTGCGTCAGTAAGGAGCTCTTGCGAGACGTTAGTCTTGATCCATTAGGGATAATCCACATAGCCTGTGGAGCACAAATTCTTGTAGAAATACTAGAAGGCTTCTAAAGATGGCCGCCGGAGTGTGTGGTTGCCCACCGTAATCATGGATGAGAAACACCACAGCATGCACCTCCCTGCACATTGAGTCTCAGTGTGAGTTAATCAGAGGCACCTATACACAGTGAGTCATCTTTGTAAAGTATGTTGGGCCAACAAATTGACCATTGAAAGTGGGACATACTTAACTGCCTCGGCATTGCCACAGGGGCTTCTGAAAGCCTACAGCCCTGGCCCTCCAATAGCAACAGAGAATATAAGAAGAAAATGAGCACACTTCTCTCTTAATGCCATTTGAACATCTTTAACACCAATGGGCGCTTTGGATATGCAACACTTTGGTGAATGGGGCAGCCTGTGTTCTGAAAATCATGGTAGACCTCCATCTCGAGCGGTTTCCGAAGAACTGGCCTCCATGTGTTCCTGTAATTACGAATGTGAAGATTCCTTTCTGTTTTTCCAGCACTTTCTTTTCTTGTATAGTAATAATAATGATAATAATAATACAAATTAAAATAAAAAAGGAAACTTGATTGCATTAATCCATATACCAAGTACACAATTCCATTCCAAGGAAATCTCAGTTCTCCAACACTGAAAAAACCTAACATTCAAATAAGCATTTATAAACCACCTGAAACTGTTAATGTCATTTTACAATAAAAGTAATCACTTATCTATTAAAGACACTATTAAACTGGCAACACAACTTAGGACACTATCAAATAATCTTGCATTCTTGTTTTATGCACTTAAAAATTGTAATGTACACAAAACCATAAATCTTGTATCAGAATAAAAATCCGGATTCACAAATCAATAAATGATTTTATCAAGCACATCTTGTCGGTGTGTCTTCTGTCTTGTGTTGTGTGGTGCGGAGGAGTCCTGCGCCACGCTTACAAGGTTTGCTGGGTGCTGAAGTCAGGAATTTACAGAAGGGATTGTTCGATCCCATGGATATGTGATGGGAGGTTTCATCAGACAATTGATAAGTCGAGCCCGGTGTTACGTTAAGAGGTATTTCAAAGAAGTTTTGTGAGTTGAGAGAAGATGTTGCGTGAGCGCTAAGAGTGAAGCTCTAGGCAAAATGTGTTTTCTTTGTCCTATTATATATGGGAGACATTATTTTGTTAGTTTTTTTTATTTTGAGTATGATAATGGAAAGTGTTCAATTTCCTTGTCTGGGAAACAAAATTATGGTTTAAAATGATATCAGACATCAACGATTTCTCCGGTTTCCACACCTCTTTACATTGACTTAAAATTCAACATAGGATGGGAGAAGATGTTGACAGCGGTCAAATTGCAAAGTGATGAACCAGGAAACCTCGGCTCAAATTCCAGCTTTCCCATTTCTCCAAATTATATCATCCTCGTGAAATCATTTTTATTAACATGTTTGTTAGGTTGGAGAGTTTCCTTGGGGCCTGTGTCTTCAAAAGGCAACACAGATAACTGAAAGATATGTTGTATGTTGCATTCCGTCCTCAGGACAGGAGCGTAATTTGAGAGATGTCTACCCAATGCACACTCTGTAACATTTATTTGAGAATGTGTCGGTGGGCGGATTGCTTGGTACTGCGTTTACTTGGGCTGAAACATATGCAGCAATATGTTCTAGTGTAGAATTTGCAATAAGTGCCCTGGGCTACAATCCCAGCTACCTTGCATGACCAAAATTGGGTGATCTTGGGCAAATCAAACTATACATTTTGAATGGTGGGTTGGGGCTGTTGCGTCGTGGCATTGTACTTGCTCTCACGGCCAAAAGTTGTCAATCCTCCAAACTTGGCCCTGTCTACAAGTGAAGAAGAAACTCCACCTGTATCTATGGACGGTGACGGGGGTGTCCCAAAATCTTTTGAACTGCAGACATAGATTCTTGGAACTGTTGACAAAACAATGTCCTGACACTGGATGTTTGCTTTTGACCCAAGAGAGGAGTTGTTTGGGTTTAAAAAAACACGTTTTTACCTAAGAATGTGTTAGCACTGTTTGTGACCTGACTTCAGGTTACTCTGTTTCCATCTCAACTGGCCCACCTTCGGTTAATCAATGTCGGAAACTATTCCTTTCTCCAACCTCCTGTAACATTCTCCTGTGAGCCTCAGTCAGCCGACACATGTTTCGACCCGACATGGATCTCTTTCCAGGCTTGTGTGTTATACGTGGTCATGTTATTGTGGGTGTGAGTTCTTAAGTAAGGGCTCTTGTTGAGGAACCTGGCAGGCCTGTGAGGTCAGCGCAAAGATGAGTGGTCACAAAAATATAAAAACACACGAACATTCTCTCTCCCATCCTCCTCTTGGCTTCTTCATTTTAGATCACTGACGAGGTCTGCGTTCTGTCTTTCGGCATAAAGTCAAGTTTGGCTCTTAATACCAGCCCCTCCGAATAAATGAAACACAACTGAATATCAACCAGCCTAATTTCAAATGTTTTAGTCTTCTTTTTTCCTACCCTGTTACCCTTAAAAAAAACAAAATGGAAAACAACCTTAATGCACTATGGTGAGCACAGTAATGCCTTCCATCGAGCAGGCTTTCTCGTTGGTGCATCCGCGGATCGTTTCCAGAAGCTTCCGGTTAAAGAGAAGGATAACAAAGGGAAACACTGAGGTGTAGCAGACAGAGAAGAAGTAGCGGATATCCGAGATCGAGGTGAGAATGTTTTTTGGTGCAGTACTCTGATAAAACCATATTGAATTATCAATTCCGAAGAAGAGGACGTAGAGAGCCACCAGGGTGCTGACCGTCTTCGAAGCTCTCGCCTCGGCAGAAACAGACTGAGATCTTTCTGAGCTCCTTATGGTCTTCACCTGCTTCCCGTGCTTATACAAGGCGTATAATATGGCATAGCTGGCGAAGCTCATCCCGACCACAAACACAAGATCTCTGGCGAAGAGAGCAAAACTGTTACTGAGAAAAGATAGTCTATCTGGGACAATTACGATGCAGTAGCTGATGCGGAAAGAATATTCTAGGTTGGTCATGTTGGTGCCAGAGACTGCATAAATCAAGGGCATGATGCAAATGGTTGCGTTCACCATCAAGAGAAGGACTATGATGAGGCCAACGTAGGCCTGTATCCGCACTTTCACCTGCATGCATGATACACTGGTTGACATGATCGTGACGCACTGGAAGCAGCTCAGAAGGCAGGTCAGGCAGATGGACATGGCGCGGGAGATCCGCGACACATAAACTAGAAGCCGGCACTGGGTATCGTTGAAAACGTTGGGCAGTCCCAAAATGTAGAGCGAGTTGGGAAGCCCTCTGGTCATGGCCATCACCAGGTTAGCTGTGGTTAGGTTCAGAAGGATCACCTCGGATGTCAAGAGACCAGGTCCCTGATAAGCCAACCAGGAGAAAAGAGCCAATAGCAGAGAGTTCCCACAGATCCCAAGAACCGTCATCGAGAAGAAAGAAATTGCTCTGACAATTTCAAGGGGATCCATCGCGCGAAGAAGGTTCCTTTGATTTATCCTAAATAAGATATTGATTAAATGTGATTTAAAAGGACAATCTTCAAAGACAAAAATCATAATGTATATTTTTAGTGGTTTCCAACACTTTAACCAATTTTTGAATTTCTTTTGGCAGTTTTTCCTTTTTCATATTTTAGACCCTTAAAAAAAGTCATATATCATAGAAAACCAGATCCCTTCCTCGACTGCACTTGTATAATACTTCTTACATCCAATGGCACTATCGCCATCAGGTCTACGACAATGGTGGACACAAAGGCTTAAGTAGCCTGCTGTGCTAAAATTAAGGGAGGACTAAACTTTAAATAAACGGAATTGACAGTTACCTAAACATAAGTACCTTAGGAATGGAAGTTAGGAAGTGATTAATTCTCAAACGCTTCATGATGCCGCCTTCGATATCAAGCCCTGTTTTTGTTTCTATTGTCCAAATCCCTGATATTTAAGATCTTGAAACTATTTTTTTTTCAAATGCTTCATGATAAGGTCTTTAACCATCAATCCCTTTATTTAACACAAAGCTTCATGGTGGTGTATGGGGTGCTTCACCCGTCCTATATTGGACCGGTTTTTGGAATAAAACAGCCGTGTTGGGACTGACTGCCCTCAACCTACTATCAAAGGCTACCATCACTGTCTTGAACGTCAAGGTATATTGTGTGCAGTGTATGTGGACACAACACAGCAATCAGTTGCTTATTGATAGGTCAAAGCATCTTTTTTCAACAATCTTCTAATATTCCCAAATATCTACTCACAGTATATTAGTGTGTTTCACTCATTTTAACATCCATGGATGTGTCCATCAGTGCGAATAGGGTCTCATTAACTTTTATTTAATCCAGGTGCTTTGCAGGGTTACTTTGTGCTCATTTCAGAGATGCACATTCTCCATTGTGCACTTGCACCTTCAGAGTTAATCACATTGTTTTTTTCTTGTCAGATTGGTTTGCCATGTGGTTTGATTCTTTTCAAGTGAGCTTTATTGAACATGTAGTAATAGTGTTGCCTTTTGAAAGATGGCTATGCAGAAAGCATGGTCCAGTGATATAAATCTAAAAATGGGACATGATAAATGTAATCTACTGCATGAATAACTAACAGTGGAAAAAAGAAACCTGGTTAAATCCCAGCTTGTCCACTACCGCAAATGATGTGATCCTCGTCAAATCACTGTATATGAATGTGTCTTGTGTATAGGCGCGTTACAAATACCATATCATATCATATCATATCTTAGATTGTTTAGCTGACCACATTGGAATCCCCTTGAAGAGATTATTTTAGGTACACTCTAAAGAAAGACATTCGGCTTTCCGAAAGGCAATGGCTGGTACGCTACGTCAGCACTCATCATTCAGTCAACCTCGCTCTGCCTTTTAGCACCTTGGCACGCTCCACTCGTGCCCAACTTCCCAGACCAATGATACTAGGTGCTGTGTTACGCTGTCTCATACAAAACTAGGCATCACTGTCCCTTCTTAGCTCAGGCTAGCCTATCTTTCTGCCTTTTAAAGATGTGATGCGCTAAAGGTCTATATTATGCTTTAACGGATGTTTATGTCATTGCCAACTCAAGGAATACCAACAAGGATATTGTACTATGGCCTACCAGCGAGAAAGCGCCCATAGTCATTAGAAGCACAGCCTGTCCCATTTAATTATCCGCCCCATGCAGACAGAACACGGCACAATAAAACATGATGTTCATTGTATTTTCCAATGGTCCCCCTATAGCATAGTATGAGGTCAGGCCATGTCTGCTACACAGTTGTCACACTCATTCTGTCCATGCCATGGTGCTGTCAGCGCATGGCTCCAGGTGGGGGCGATTAATTTGTCATTTCACCATTTTGTGTCCCCCAACTTTCATTCAGCTCACAGCCAACTCTTGTATCTGACACGTGTCAGCTGCCTCAGTAACACCGGGTCTTTCGAGGACTCCTCATTAAGGACTCAATCTGAATATCTGGTCTGTAAGCCTCCGCAACTTCCGGGAACTCTTGAGCACACCTCAAGGCCATCACACATCCAGAACCTCACTTATAACTAAACCAGAAACACATTGCCCTACCAACTGACGAGGTAATTGATGTGCCCCTGATGGACAGCTTCTGATTCTTTTCATGACGGCTTTATCCCCATTTCATGACCTTTATCCCCTTTTCGTGACCTTTATCCCCATTTCCTTCTCACCCCACAGACCAAGACCCGGTGGACACTCTGAGTGGAGGCACAGTTCACCAAGCAGACAAAGTTTCGGTGCTTTAAGACTACTAAGGTGGTGATGTGCGCAGTACAAAAGCCAATTAACACAACATCACAGAACATTCACTCATGCATGTTTTAATAGACAGCTGTGCTGCAATGTGTGCATGCAGACATTAGTGACCACTTCTAAGTGCATGCTGGAGGCAGAGGTTTCTGTTATGTAACCATCTCTGCATCAATCGTGAGCTGTGGCCCTCTCCTTGTCAAGTGGAATAATGGCACTGCAAGGGGTGGGAGGTTGGTGTGGGGTGTCGTGGGGCGGGGCTCTGTGGGTGCCATAAGGAGTTTCTGGGAGGAGCTGTGAAAGAGTGTGTTTAGAAATGAGTTCCATATTGCTAGGTTTTGCAAGGAGTGAATGTGCAGCAGTCATAGCACGAGCTACACTGCACCATTTAAAAGTACATAATAAGGTGCACTGCATAGTTTGTTGGGGGGAAAAACAGAAGTATATCCCCACCCAAAATATTGCATCATCTGCACCACTTACTCAAGTGTCAAATTCCCAGACATATTTCAGATTCAGGAAGTTCTATATCAAACTCCCCCAAACACTATCCTAAACCATTTATAAAACAAATGTCAAATAAAAATGATTTTCTAATCTATTTTTTTATCTTTGCACAATGTGTTGTTTTCTGCTGCATTAAAAGACTGTTGAAATATTATTATTTTCACAGAAAATAGATATTGGATGTTTGTCACCTGAACAGATTGAAGGTAATGATTAATTGGAAAGCTTGGCAAAGACGATATTCACAAACGTCTTTACTATTTCTCTAGCATAAAGCGCACTAAAGTTAGAAAGGGGGAGTTAAGCACTAGTCACAGAGTGCCAACGCCGCGCACTGGCTCGGTGTAAGCCTGCGTCTGCCCATTCCAGGCGTTAAGTTACGTGGGAACATGTGTCGATGCGGCTTGTCGAAACGTTTAAGAACGCATTGTTTTTCTCGTCTATGCTGCCTTAAGCCTGGGCTGGGGGAGACTATTATTCACAGAAGGCTGAGGGGTGGGTCTATATTGAGAAATGATTGGCTACCCTTGCCAGGCTTGAAGTCAGAGTGAAAAAGTTTGCCCTTAGAATTGCAGCGTCACACCTGTTCTGGCGAGGAAAGCTTGGTCTTAGGGTACCCTTTGTGCACAGCCTTTGTGTGTTTGTTAAGCTTGCACAGCGGGCGTGCACAGTGGCGTAGCGAGCGGGGAGGGCTGCGCTCATATGGAAAGCTCGATGTTTCATGACAATGTGGCTCTGAACAGAGAGAACACTGAGCTGGGGATTGTTGGATCCCATAGTACAATACAGAAGCGCGGTCCGACCTATGAGAGCTTTCCCATTGGGAGCCTAAAGTTAGTTCCTCAAAATAAGGTCAAGACTTTGGGCGTTATATTTGACCAGCAGCTCAATATGAAGGCACAGGTTGGGAGCCTAGTGTCAGCTTCAGCTTACTATATTAAGCTTTTGGCCCACCTTCAACCTTTTATCACCCAAACCAATGCGGAAACCATCGCAAGAGCTACTGTAGGGGCCAAGATAAACTATTGCTGTAGCCTGCTTGAGGGTATTCACAGAACAGATTGTCATAGCCTGCAGGTGGATCAGAATGGGGCAGTGCGTGTGGTCATGGGACTCGTCCGGAGAGACCATGTCTCAGTGGCTAGACAGGCATTGCACTGGCTCCCAGGGAAGGCAAGGCTCTTCTTTCGCCTATTGGTAATTACTCACAAATGTAGACAGGGCAAAAATCCGCTCTACCTGCAAGATCTTCTCATTGAAAAAACTCACAGGAGAACTCTTAGATCTAGTGACCAGGAGCAGTTGATGCTTCCCAGCTGCAGGACCATGAGGGCCAATAAGGGGGACTTTCATAACGCAGCCCCTAAGGCTGGGAAAGACTTGCCTTTGGAATTGAGATGCCACAAAACTAAAAACGCTTCCGTTTTCTTGAACCTGCAAGTGTGAATTCCTAAGTTCAGTTTATTACCGAAGAGCTCATTGTTGATGTTCTGTCTCCTTGTGTGTTGCCCCCTGACGCCCACCTGTCCAAGGTCTATGCATTATCATTATAAACAGTAAAGTAAACAAGTGAGTAGCGCGCATAATACTGCAGGCTTTATGAAATAATGACTCTGGCTTTAAACCCCAGGGGGGATTTGTTAGGCTCACATTAATCTGCAGGATGCTCCTGTGACTTTGCATGCAGCATGGGGAGAATAAAACTAAAGCCATACTCCTATTGCTGAACATATTTGTATGACGATGTATATAGTGTATAGTTAGGTTACTATGAAAGGCTAGTTTATTATGTAATGTGGTTTGCTTCCAAGGCATTGCAATTAATAAAGTATTATTTAAGCACGTGAAATGCAAAGCAAAACCTTAAAAATATATCTATGTCAACTGAACCTGGGAAGTTGTATTCAATTGCTTAAATAGTCCACGTCCTTGTTTCACTATTTAACCAAAGTGTGTGATCCTGGGCAAATCATTTAAACGAAATGTGTCTTCTCTGCAGCTCCATCAGTGGTTCACTTAATAGCTTATGTTAATGAGTGAGCTGAAAAGAGGAGAGAAGGAAGTGAAGGCTAATAGAAGCTATGGTGGGATGAACTCGTTTCTTCTACTTTGCTCTTCCTGTGTTGTGTCTCATGGAGTCATTCCTGCAGAATGTAGTCTCGATGAGACTCAAGAGTTTTATTGTCTCAGAAATATGTTGTCTTTTGGTGCCTCTTTTTTCTTTTCTCCAGCTTCAGTTTTTCAGATTTTAATAATTTAGGAAGTGGAGTGTGTATATTGCTTGTAAGGTCCTAGTTTTTCTTTTACTGTATGTATTTTTTGTAAGTGTCTAAAGTCAAATGTTGGCTATGGCACGATAAATAAAAAAAAGCTTATGTTAATATATCATGCTATCATTAAATAAAGCCTAATTACTATGGAGTTGCTCCATACATAATAACAGTGCAATGTAGGTATTTTGCAGCACACAGGTATTTGCCACTTGGTTTACTTATGGCAACTTATTCTAAAGTCGCTTCCATGGCGACTCCAAGTATCAAAGACCGGTGATGCTCCTTGCAATGTCCTTTTCTGTGAAGTCACTTCTGTTGGTGCCTTCAAGTATCAAAGACCGGTGATGCTCCTTGCAATGTCCTTTTCTGTGAAGTCACTTCTGTTGGTGCCTCCAAGTATCAAAGACCGGTGATGCTCCTTGCAATGTCCTTTTCTGTGATGTCGATGGAGCTGTGTGTTTACCTTTACCCCACACAGCTCTTATAGATGAGTTTCCTGCATCTGTAATGGTCCTGCAGTATTATTTTTTTTGTGTTGCTATGTGCATGTGTTAAAATGCCATCTGCCACTAATGTTACCTAAAAACTTGATTTCGTGGCTGCGAATGATACCGTATGGAATCTCGTGCACTTCTTTTGGGGGGGTCGTCTGCTTTTTTCACGGCTCATCCTGCACTCTTGCGATTCTGGATACTCCCCTCGGTGCACCCCTAAAGCATGAACGGGCCATGCAGACTTCTCCTTTCCATGCTTTGCCTTTAAATGATCTTGTAGCAATAACCCTGTCTGTGGTGTTCCGCAGGCGATGGGGACGTACAGTAATGCTGCCTGTGCTGTTTCAGGGAACTGGCTGTGGCCTCCCTTCTCCGTACCCAATAACACCTCACAGATATTCCAGCAGCCAGTGCTGGTCATAAATCTCTCCCCCGAGGCCAGAAATCTATGTGCACCCCTGAAGTGTTTTTGAGCTACCTAAACATTGCCAAGACTAGATTCAAACCCATGACATTAAGACCAGGGTCGAGGCTCTTAACCACAAGACCATTTTACTTCTGATCAGGGGGTCTGTGAAAATGCTTGTTAGGACAGTACTCAGCAGAACGTATGGAACCGCCGTCTTTTAAGGTTTAAAAAGTGTGCACCCTTTAAACTTTGCTAACACATTACAGGAAATAAAATGCCCCTCTCGTGGGTTATATTCCATTATATTCCAGGGTTCCATGAATAAACCCCCGCCCCCGAAAGGCAAATTTGTATTAGTTTTGGGGAGAGGCAGAGAACAATATTCACCCCATAATCCACCCCCTGTCGCTGGTGGGACCCCCAAGGAAACCATTTCCATTTCCAGCACTGCCAACCGCATCGATCGTCAGCCATACATTGGATACCTATAAAACATGCAAATCTGCCGCCTGTTCGGTAGTGCTGTGTGTGTGATGGGACCTTACACTGCTGCTGCGTGTTCTGTTCATGGTCGGTGTGTGATGGGGGCTATCACTGCTGCTCCTTCTTCCATGCATGGTCTGTGTGTGATGAGACCTTGTCCAACTCCAGACCTCGAGGGGCGGATCCATGCCGGATTTTCATGATACCCCTCATTAATATTCATGAGATACATTTGCATGCAATGATTCCAAATGTATGCACATTTTTCCCCGTGAATATTAAGGAGGGATATCATGAAAACCCGTAATGGTTCCGGCCCTCGAGGCCTGGAGTTGGCCAACCCTTGAACTGTTACTATCTCTCTGTACGTGTTTGATGGGACTTAACACTGCTGCATAGGACCTGCACTGCTGCTGCCTGTTCTGCACCTGGAGAGAAATGGCTCACTCTACTCACAGCAGGGTTGGTTTACGGGGGCGTTGTCTCCTTATTTTAGAGGCCCTGCGCCTGTAGTAAGAATCCATTCGACAAGCTCTGACTCCAAGCCTGACCCGGTATGGAGTTGAAGAATTGTGAAAGTGGAGACGCTGCCTCTGTGGCATGTGCGTTTCTGCCTCCTTACCTGCTTCAAGGAAGGTCTCTCTCTAGCGAAGCTTTTCAGCCTGTCATGGCCATTCAGAGTCACTTTATAAACCTGTTTCTGTGATACCAGGTATTTATGCATGGAGACTGCAAATCCCCAGTGCCACCCCCACAGGACTCCCACAACAATTAAATGCATCCTTCATATTCACACTGTTGCACCCTTGTGACTGGGCGAGATTGTTTCTACATTTAATGAAATCGAGACAAGTCATACAAAAATCTGATGGTGGCGGTGCACTTTATTCTTGTTTATTTCAGATTTTCAATATCTGTCATCATGGGTTAGCTTGATTTTGAACGGGATGGCTATTTTTTCAGTACACACTAAAAATAACAAACAATTAAAAACAGTGCATATGAAAAAAACTGTTATTGAAAAAAAACGCAGTGAAACATAAAGGAAGCATAAATGACAAGACAAAAAAAGGCAGAGAGAAGCACCTGAGGAGGGAAGAGGCGAGTGGTACTCGTGAGGTAGTGTATGCCATCGACATTTGTAATATTGGCCAAAAAGCCATGCACCCTTTGCCACAATAATCTGCACCTTTGGGAGCAGCTTCCAACACGTTTACTTATGTTTATCCCATCGCCAATACACCGAAAAGAAAGCTAGCTGCCAATCTCCCTGTGTGTGGCGCCGCCCACATTCCACACGGTCCAATCGGAAGGTGTGAGTCATAATCGACATGCCGCGTCATCTCCTTCCATGCAGTGTAGGCACTCAAGGGCATCCTATGGGGGATTCCTGTCACAATCCGTCACCAGCCGCAAGGTAAGGAAAGGAATAACTCACCAGGAATGGGGAAGGAATCCTGACCGGCCACCGGTTACCCCTCTAGCCCATAAAAAGCGATGCCCAGCTTCCGGAATCTTTTGGGGTCAAAAAGACCTTCCCATTGATGCACCTCCCTAGCTGCTGACAATAAGAAAAGTTAGAAGAGTTAATCATTTGAAAGGGCGAGGAATCCACCAGAACAGGAGGCACACCTGCTGGAATAAAAGGCACACATCAGTGTCTATCCTTTGAATTGATTGTAAACAGACCCAGGGAGAGGCCAAACTAACCTGAGTGCAAGGAATCCTGACTTTCCTGATTGGCTGTAAACCTCCTCCTTGGCTCCTCCTACGAAGGCAAGTTAATAAGAGTAAATACAGAGAACCGTAATTGCAGTGCCCTTCACCCCTTGCCCTGGAGTGACTAATTCTTCCTATGTGTCCTCTTACCATAAGGAAAGCTCATGAGGTCCAAGTTAGAATCCAGAAGGTGGTACCAAGGTAGGAAAAACTAGAAAGGGAAGGTTAATCATAGACTAAAACTGGACGGCACGAGGGATGCACTAGAGTTGGATTGGTGCACTTGTTCAATATGCAGGAACGCATCCATAAAGTCCCGTGCAAGTTTAAATGATGAAGTGGTAGGATGACAATGAGGGGAAGTAGTAGTTCTCAGGAAGCGGATCCTCGAGGTGAACTAGATCATAGCGGTACTTCAGGTGTTGAATGGATAATGGAGTGTGGAATGGCATCTGGATAGAGCGGTGGAGTTACATGCACAAGAATGCGCAAGGGAGCCCCGGTGCATGAAGCAAGGCCGGAATAATAAGTAACACACACCGTGGGTGGAAACAAGGAAGTCCGTCAAACAGGCCAGGTTCATGGAGATCGGTAATTAACAAATGCTGTGTGCGGAGACAAAGAATCCGATGAGCAGGCTGGTGTCGAAGAGATCAGTAAGTAACAATTGCCGTCGGCGAAGACAAGGAAGTCCGATAGACAGTCCGAGGTCGTGAAGACCCGTAAGTAACAAATGTCGTGGGTGAAGACATAGAAGTCCAATAAGCAGGCCTGGGTTGTCAACAGAGAAATACACGGAACAGCTGACAGGCCTAGGTCTAAAGGACAGAGCTTCAGAGAAACACAATCAGAAGCACCTGACTGCTGCCCGCTGATAGTTTAAATAATGTCTATGAAGCTGTAACTCTGATGCAAGATGCAGTTCTCCTTGTCACATGACCGGCAAGGGCCGTGGAGCTCGGACGTATTGCGTGGCATCTCGGGAGAGCACAACGTCACCATGGCAACCTCCCCGCAAGTATCCAACGAGTAAAGAATGGTCTCGCAGCCGTTCTATGGGCAAACGGCAGATGTATAGAACACGAAACGGCAGGCAGTCTAGTACTGGTGATGGTAGGCGAACTAGCGGGAGAATCAGCAGGCATGACAGTACTATCCCCCAATGGCCCTGGCACCCCTCCCCCAGAAGCATGGAACCAGCGAAGAAGGCACGGAGCACGGATGTTGGACAACGGCTTCCAGGTCCTATCCTCGGGACCATAGCCCTTCCAGTCAATCAGATAGTAGGCCATTCCGGCGCGCAAACCCATGCCCAAGATTGCGTTCACCTCATATTTATCCAATCCATGGACATAGACCGAAAGAGGACAAACAGGTAAGTGCGTTGAAGGATGATAGGACTTAATGAGTGAAATGTGAAAAACTGGTTGGACCCGCCAGCGGGCTGGGAGCTCCAGGCGCAGAGCCACCGGGATAATAAGACCAGACCCAACATACGGTCCAACGAACCACAGAAGCAAGGATTTCCTGCCAGGATCTTTAGGTTTTTGGTAGACAGACAGACAAGCATGCCCACCTGATACACAGGGGCTGGAGACCTTGGGATGTCTGCGTACCTTTCGGCACGGTCCTGTGTGAGCTTTAGTTGAGCATGCACCTTAGCGTGCAGTGTTACAAGATCCCGAGCACAGGCCACAGCAGCCAGATTGTTAAGACACATAATCAGATCCAGAGGGACTGACCTGGGATGCTGCCTGTACAAAGCAAAAAACAATGAGGTACAGATGGATGAATGCAAGGAGTTGTTATAGGTGAACTCAGCCAAACAGACAACCATGTAGACTGATACTGCAGGCACAGGCAGCAGAGATATTGTTCTAGAGTACTATTAGTATGCTCAGTCTTGCCATCAGTCTGTGGATGGTAGGAACTAGAGAATCTGTTGTCAATGAGGAAGGCAGTACTAAGCGCCCTCCAGAAAAGCAAGGTGAACTGAGAGCCCCTGTCAGTAATGATGATGGATGGTAGACCAAAGAAACAAAACACCTGACGCATGGACAAATCAGCAAGTACTGGTGCCGTAGGTAATCCGGTGGATGGCACAAACAGGGCTACTTTAGTAAAGTAATCCACGATAACCCAAATGGTGTTAAAGCCGTGGACCATAGGCAGTTCTACTATAAAGTCCATGGACACCATGTGCCATGGTTTATGAGGCACTGGGAGAGGAGGCAAAAGGCCCATAGGCTTCCCTGGAGTAGACTTGCACTGAGCGCAGATAGAGCAGGATGAAATGTAATCCACCACATCGCAGTTCATGGATGGCTACCAACACCATCTGCGGAGTTGATCTAATGTTTTTTCCGGCAGGGTGTGCGGCGGCCAGTAAGTCGTGCCCCCACTGTAATGCCCTGTGCCGTGTTTCTTCGGTTGGGAGATATAACACCCCTTTAATAAAAGGTAATCCGTTGTGCAAGTCAAGGTCGAGATCTTGCAGTTCATGTGGTTTCTTAGCCTCCCGTTCCTGTAGTGATTTCTTAAGCGAAGGTTGTGCTGTGCAACCACAAACCACATGGTCTGCGAGTACACTGAGCTGATCCGAATGAACCGGAGCTGTACCGGCATCAAGACTGGAGAGTGCATCAGCCTTGGCCATTTGACAAGCAGGGCGGTATGTGATGTGGAAGTCGAATTGCGTCAAAAAGGCATGCCACTGGGCCTGGTGTGCCATCATGCATTTCATCGTCTTAAAGGCTTGTAGGTTACGATGATCAGAGAAGACTGTAACTGGGTGTTTGGCCCCAAAGAGATGGTGTCATATTCCGTAAAAGCGTCCTTGATGGCGAACAACTCCCTCTCCATGACAGTATAGTTCTCCTTGTAAGGAGACAAGTTGCATGAAAAAAAAAGCCAACGGATGGTATTGGGACATTCCTGGGAAAGGATAGCCCCGATAGCGATACTAGAGGCATCAGCTTCCATCAGAAACGGGAGCTCGGAATCAGGATGTTGAAGGATTGGTGCTGTGGTAAAGGCTCTTTTCAGAATGCCAAAAGCCGACTTTGCAGCGTTATTCCAGACAAAAGACATCTTTGAGCTGGTCAGAGCAGTGAGTGATGAAACCACAGAGGAAAAGGAACGAATGAAGCGGTGGTAGAAGTTGGCAAGCCGAGAAATGATTGGAGCGCCTTAGTGGTAACCACCGGCGTTGGCCAACTGAGGATGGCTTTGTCCTTGGAGTGTTTTATCCGAACCCAGTGGTTGGTTATATCATAGCCCAACAAATTGACCTTGTTTGTGTTAAAAACACACTTCCCTGCCTTTACGTATAAATGATGTCCACGCAATCGTTTCAACACAGAGGAGATGTGACAAATGTGTTCCTGGTATGAAGGGAAGTAAATCAAAATGTCATCTAAGTAGATGATTAAATACTAATGCAGAATGTCACTGAAAATGTCATTCATGAAAAATTGAAAGGTTGCTGGTGTGTTACATAGGTCAAAGGGCATCACTAGATACTCATAAAGGCCGTACTGCATCTTTAAAGCTGTCTTCCATTTGTCGCCTTCTCTGATTCGAACAAGATTGTATGTTCTGCGGAGGTCTAATTTGGTGAAAACCGCAGACGAACCCAACCGGTCCAAGAGCATAGAAATCAAAGGCACCAGATATTGGTTCTTTATCGTTATTGCATTGAGAGCCCTGTAATCAATACAAGGTCTCAGGTCCCCTTCTTTTTTGGGAAGGAAGAACAACAGCGAAGCCACGGGCGATCGAGATGGATGTATGAATGCTAGTTGCAAGACCTTGTCGATATAGCTTTTGAGAACCAAGTCCTTCCGGCATGTTAAAGAATAGACCCGACCAGCAGGGATTTTGGACCAAGTATAAGCTCAATTGGGCAGTCGTATGGTCTGTGCGGAGGTAGTTCCTCAGCCATGCCCTTGTCAAACACATCGGCGAATGGTGCATACTGAGCGGGTACCATAGTGTGCTTTATCGAGATGGAACCAATAGCCACAGCCAGATCTATGAATGCCAGACAAGGAGATTTTCTTGCAACCTCCTGGGACTGAAAACAGTGATCGTTGCAATAGGTTGAGGGAAATTGCATGTGACGGTTCGCCCAATCTATGTTGGAATTATGCAAAGCCAGCCAAGCTAACCCTAGTATCACCTTGAACTGAGGAGCGGCGATAATAATAAAGACCACGTCTTCAGTATGTCCATCATTGGTAACCATCCGCATAGGTATGTTTTTTTTGATAGCCATCCCCGAGGTTAAGGCCGTTCCATCCACTGCATTCACGGTTTCTGGTAGCACATTCGCTACCACAGGGATTTCTGAAGCCAAGGCATATTCGATATCCATGTAGTTGTTGGTTGCTCCTGAATCAATGACTGCTTTGGAGCAGACCGTATTGTAGTGAATAGCAGGGTAACTGGTACCACAATAGGTGAGAGTGAAGAGGAAACACAAGAGTTCAAAATCAAACCCGCCAAAGGGACCCCTTCTATTGCCGGGCCCTGGTATTTCCCGACCGTCTTGGAGGTTTCTTTGAGCAGGTGCTCAGGAGATGCTCTGATGAGCTACAGTACATACACAGGTTGTTTTTCCTGCGGTTCTCTCTCTCTGCTGTGGATAGACGGCCTCTGACCGCCGCAATCTGCATGGGTTCAGACTTAGATGCTATGGCAACAGCAGTGTCATAACGTGAATGAGAATGAGACTGAGGTTTCTTTACTCCCTTCCTTTCGGTTTTACATGCTTCTATCTGGAGGCTCAGGCCCAACAACTAAGCAAACCCCATGGGAACGACTGGAACAGTGATAAGGGTGTCTTTTAAGTCCCCAGACAGCCCCTTATAAAACACTACAACCTTCTTTTCTTCGGGCCAGTGGTTTCAGCTGCAAGTTGATTGAACCTTGCCAAGTAGGACAAAAGGGATAGGTTGCCTTGTTGCAGATTGAGCAGTTCCAAGTCTGTCGCTTGAGGTTTGTACCTCATGTCAAACACCTTGCTCATGGCTGTAATGAGGGCATCAGAGTCATAAAGAAGGAAGCTGTTTGTCTCAAGCAGTGGGATGGCCCAGGCAGCCGCAGTCCCCCCTAGATAAAATAGCATGAAAGCCGCCTTAGTGGTTGAATCCGGAAAGGAAGCAGGCCGACAGAGGAAATTAAGTCTACCCTGATTCACAAAGGTTCTGTATGCCTTAGGGTTGCCATTGAACCTTTCTGGAGGTGCCAGTGGAAACTGAGTGGACATGAGTACAGGTACGGGATTCTGTCAGGGAGTCGGATACACGGACCCGGACCCAGAAGCAGTAGCGTCAGAAAGGGTATCACCCTGAGATGGCGCACGTATCGCACCCTGCAACACATGGATGCAATGGCGCATTGAATCATGTGCTGAAGTCATGTCATTCTTCAGATCAGTGACCAATTGCATTAGCGTAGCCAAGGTTTCCGTCAGTTCCATTTGAGGCTCATGATTCTGTCACAATTCGTCACCAACCTCAAGGTAAGGAAAGGAATAACTCACCAGGAATGAGGAAGAAATCCTGACCGGCCACTGGTTACCTCCCTATCCCTGAAAAAGCAATACCCATACTCTGTAATCTTTTGGGGTCAAAAAGACCTTCCCATTGATGCACCTCCCTAGCTGCTGACAATAAGAAAAGCTAGAGGAGTTAATCATTTGAAAGGGCGAGGAATCCACCAGAACAGGAGGCACACCTGCTGGAATAAAAGGCACACATCAGTGTCTATCCTTTGAATTGATTGTAAACAGACCCAGGGAGAGGCTAAACTAACCTGAGTGCAAGGAATCCTGACTTTCCTGGTTGGCTGTAAACCTCCTCCTTGGCTCCTCCTACGAAGGCAAGTTAATAAGAGTAAATACAGAGAACCGTAATTGCAGTGCCCTTCACCCCTTGCCCTAGAGTGACTAATTCTTCCTATGTGTCCTCTTACCATAAGGAAAGCTCATGAGGTCCAAGTTAAAATTCAGAAGGTGGTATCAAGGTAGGAAAAACTAGAAAGGGAAGGTTAATCAGGGACTAAAACTGGACGGCACGAGGGATGCACTAGAGTTGGGTTGATGCACTTGTTCAATATGCAGGAACGCATCCATAAAGTTCCGTGCAAGTTTAAATGATGAAGTGGTAGGATGACAATGAGGGGAAGCAGTAGTTCTCAGGAAGCGGATCCTCGAGGTGAACTAGATCATAGCGGTACTTCAGGTGTTGAATGGATAATGGAGTGTGGAATGGCATCTGGATAGAGCGGTGGAGTTACATGCACAAGAATGCGCAAGGGAGCCCCGGTGCATGAAGCAAGGCCGGAATAATAAGTAGCACGGCGTGGGCAGAAACAAGGAAGTCTGTTAGACAGGCCAGGTTCATGGAGATAGTAATTAACAAATGCCGTTGGCGGAGACAAAGAAGTCTGATGAGCAGGCCGGGGTCGAAGAGATTAGTAAGTAACAATTGCCGTGGGCAAAGACAAGGAAGTCTGATAGGAAGGCCGAGGTCATAAAGATCCGTAAGCAACCAATGCAGTGGGCGAAGACACAGAAGTCCAATAAGCAGGCCGGGGATGTCAACAGAGAAACACACGGAACAGCCGGCAGGCATAGGTCTAACAGAGAGAGCTTCAGAGAAACACAATCAGAAGCACCTGATTCCTGGGCGCTGATAGTTTAAATAATGTCTATGAAGACGTAACTCTGATGCAAGACTCAGTTCTCCATGTGACGTGACCTCCAAGAGCTGTGGAGCTCAGATGTATTGTGCGGCTTCTTGGGAGAGCACATCATTGCCATGGCAACCTCCCTGCAAGTCTCCAGCGAGTAAAGAACGGTCTCGCAGCTGCTCTATGGGCAAACGGCAGACGTATAGAAACGACAGGCAGTCTAGTACTGGTGATGGTAGGCGAACTAGCGGGAAAATCAGCAGGCATGACAAATTTCAGAGCATTGTGGTGTTTCGATCTGTGCTCAAACTTATATACGCTTTTATGTGGGTCATAACTAGAACATCGGCTGTGTGGTAGATGGGACACTGGACGTTGAAGAGATGAAGTCGCCTTAAGAGGTGGGTTTGAACCACTCCTGCAGTTCTTTTTTTAAAGTGAATTCTTTTGCCTTAAAATGACTTGTAACTAGTCTACAATTAACACAACATAATAATGCAGTAGAAGGTTTGTTATCCAGCAATCCACTAACCGGAACACTCTTGTGCAATAACACCTGGAGCGTTCCAAGCGCCAGATGGAATTACCAATTAATGATCACAGACCCAAATAACCAGTCTCAAAGAATATGGCAAAGTACTACTTTATTATCAGCTCAAATAAAGTAGGGACACCTGGTGAAAAAACAGATCGCAGCTCACACAATCTCAACTATATTTTGATTATGCAAAGGCTTTATACCTCGGTGTATGTCAGCTATGATGTCATTCTACGTAACAAATAGTAAAACCTATCGACAAGAAGGATTGCTAAAGGGAACATATATACTTATATGTTGTTTATGTGTTAGTAACATAATTGGCTGTTCCCTATCAGGTAAGTATGCCTTGAACTACCTCTTAGTACATATGATACAGAATAACAGAAACGGGTTGGCCCTTGCAACAATGTATGACACACTGCTTCAGAGGCCCTCATGATTAGTTGGCATTCTCTCCCAACCTTGGACTTTTGTCTTGTTGGCAGCATGTGAGCAAAACAAAACCCAGGTGCGGGGAACAACGTCAGACCATTGCCCACTTTGGTCAATTAGCCAAGCATCTCTCATCTGGTAGGCCCTAAACCCAGGCTTCTTCTTTGTAGTTGACCTTGCTGACTGTTCTCTTCCTCTGAACTTTTAAGGGAGTGTAGGTACATCGCTATCTTCAAATGGAGCTTAAGGAATAGGCTTTGTTTTCGAGTCTTGCACCACATATGAGGAGACCATGATTTTGTCAATTTCGTCCTTTTTTTAGTGGTATTTAATTAAATTGAGCTGGGTGCTATTTCTCCTCTTGGCCTCTGGAGACTTGGTTGCTCTGTCTTGCATTTGCTTTCTGCATTTCTAATTGTTCAATACTTGGCTCTTGCAAATGTTTTCTCCTTCACTTAATCTAAGAGAAATATGTCCTGTGTTTGTAATGTATCATCTTTAACTCCCCTTGTGCCTTGCAGTGGCTTCTTGATATGGCTTCTTTTATCCCAAGCCAAACAAATGGTCTTTGTTCCTCGTACAAAGCTGTTCTACAGCCCCTGTCAGATTTGCAATTCTAGTCTCTACCTTCAAGGCTTCTTATCTCACTACTAAATGAACCAACATCCATCGTTCCATCATGGCCGCTTTACCCGTGTTATATTTTCTCCTGCAGCAAGCTTCTACATATATCATCTACCTTGCGTTTCTGCATATATACATTTGCTAATTCTCTTCTCACTTATCTTCTTAGTGTATATGACGCAAACTAACCAACCCTACTAACAATTTCACCCCTCTGCATACACCTCTCAAACTCCAAACCAAACACAACCAAAACCTACAGCACAACAAACTGCACAAACCTCACTACATCACAACAACAAAACAAAAACACACATAGCCTTGCACAACAGTACACAATGACTACAGGCCGCAAACACCCCAGGACCAGCCAACGGAACCACCGGGCTGAGGCCGTCAATAGCACATCACTGCTCTCTTGCACTTTTCCTGCTTCCTCCCACTAACTCAACCTCACCTCCTCTTTCAGAGCCGCCAGAGCGCCAAGGGACCACTACGGTGGTGATAGTGCGCGGTACAAATGTCCTTTAACATTAACATTGACATCTCTGCATACATGTTTCTCTTGTTACTTCAGTTACATCATCATTCCTTAAGTATTCACATATTGTTTTAGTGCATTCTTGTGTCTTCTCTTCATGACGTCACTTTACTCTGGTCTGAGTTCATTTATTGCTCTTCTATATTCATTGGTGTAAGCAGACATCCTTCCACCACATCAGGGCAAGAGTACATCTGATACAGTTGCCTTACTGCATAACATATCTCATATCTTCGATGCAGTACTGGGAAAATACCTGGTGTCACACAGAGTCATTTCTTGCTATTCTTCCTGTATGACAGAGGTGAGGGGGCAGCCTATAAATATGACATATACATCTGCCTGTCTACATTCCCCCCTCTGGTTGAGTCCTCAACCACCTCCTAAATCTTCTTAATCTTTTCTTCATACTTAGTTTTCTTCGGAATCCATATCTTTGTCACCCCCCTCAGGTCACCTGAATTCTTCATGTTCTCATCCACACTCCAGGTCATATGACAACACTCTGCAGTTGCTTGACAGAATACCCAACATGCTACAAAGTTCTTATGATCCTCGGGGTAGTAAAACTTAATTTGTGGAGGTGCCAGTGGACTTCCTTTCATGTGCTCATGGGTGGTGCTTTCAGTCTGTGTATACTTGTCAGTCACAGCCTTCACATCGATCATTATCTACATCCCAATAGCGTTCTTTGTTGTCTTCTTGTATTGTCCTATAACTATTCTTACAAGACAGAATCCCAGCAATACTAACACTAGTATTACTCCAAGCAGCTTGAAGGCATTTGCCAACCAGGTTGGAACCCATGAAAACAGGGATGAGAACCAGTCATCTTCTTCAGTCTTGTCTACCTCTTCTTCCATCTTTGTATGCAGGGTTGACAGCATAGTTATTGCCTCTGTCAGGGTTCGATTTTCTCTATCATGGGCAGGCGTGTATGTGCAACAAGAAGGCCTGATCTTGGTGCACACACCTTCTTCCAGTTCGGTGATCAAGTCCAAGTCATACCTGGTTCTGGAGGATCATGAGTCTGATGGCCCTCAATTCTTCTCGAATCACATTCAATCCTTTTATTGTCATGTTTATTGTTTGTAACAGTTTCCATCTGGTTATTTATAAACATTTGGTGTTCACTGCAATTCCTGGCATGAATATTCCTGTGAATATCACTGCTGTTTTACTGAATAGTTTGTGCTCTGCTGGAATGTCATCATAAGGTGCTGTTGATTTTGCAGAGAAATAATTCTCTCTCTTCAGTCGAAGAAGGTTAAGCAACCTCTTCTTTCTCTGGTGTGCATCCATCTTCAGAAAGTCTTCAATATGGAGATCACTTTGCGGGATCACCAATGCAGGAACATATATGACCACTATAGAGCATATTGCTCCTAATTCTTAGACAACTGCATATAAGCTCTGGATCCACAGGCCTAATAGTGGTCCGTTAGCAAGGCAGTTCCCCCATTCATTCCTGGTACATCAATTATCTGATTACATTCTTCGTTTTCTCCAATTGTGGTCAAACCCCTATTCCTGAAGCACACAGTGGCATTTTTCATTGGCAGTACAGACACAGGTCCTGATTCATTTTTGACTTTGCATACTTGGCCCACGACTTCAGGCATTCATCTTTCACCACTCACACTATCCATAATGTTGCTGTCATCCATAAGTGTGCACTGCACACTAACATTCCATCTTCCCATCCAGTGTTGGTTGCTACTCATCCATATACTAATAACGGAGGTCTTTCCCAGCATCCTGGTAATCCATCTGTACAACTCAGTCTTTTCTGTTCAAAAATCCTTATCTGGTCTCCAGTCATACCACTGAGGGAATACATGAGCATTCTACTTATTCAGGCTGGGTCTTTTTCCATTTTCTGCAACTTTATGTGTTCAACTTCATGTAGGGTTTCCCATTTTCCTTCAATTTGTCCTCTTATCATGCATGCTGCTAGATGGCCGAGGTACTTTGCATTATGTATATGTATTTGTCTTGCAATAAATGCCCTGACTGCGCTCATGGCATAAGGATGAGAGAACACACGTAGCAGCTTTCATCTGATGTTCTCCTCCCCACCTCCTTCATGTGTTAATACCATATGTTATTCTTTCAATGGGCTGAATCATCGAGATAGTAATTTATATCCTCATGATCTTCTTCAGCATCTGTCTTGAGTCGGGTAATTTGTGCAGAAATATCAGGGAAAATATTACTTGTGATTTTGTTAGGGATAAAAAAGGATGTCTCATTGTTCAATACTTAATCTGCATTATTAATCATTATATGGTGAAATGCCATGACAATAAGTAAGAAAAGAGAAATCATTGTACAAAATGAGGCTACAAGACGTATTCCAAAGAACCATTTCGATCTTCTTGCTGGCAGAGATTCTTTTACACCTTGAAAAACTTCCATTTTATAATTCAACATGTGATTTTTGTCACTTTTATAAATAACACTTTTATATAACAGAAATTGCAAATTGATAGAAATGATGATCCTGAAAACAATAGGACTGTTTTTAGCATTTCAAAAGCATGTTATAACATCAACATGTCTTATTAACGCTGGGTAAGACTGCAATATCTAAGAGAAAACATCATACAAGAATGTGTGCAATGTTATTGTTATAGGTAACATAAAATGTAACATGCTCTTCTTCTTTGTATTTGATCGCCAACTCATTGTTTCGTGTGCCTATCTTAAATAGTTCTGGAACTGCTGTAAAAGTTCTTTGCTCTTTTTACATAAGCTTGGGAGTTTTTTAAACGATGAAAATGTCTTTATTTTGGTAAGTCTTTATTTAGACTCTTGGTAGCTGATCTTGTCATCATCCCTGGAACTACTTCTCTTGCTTCACTATCAATGGGTGCTGGAGGGGTAGGGGTATCTCGTTTATGCAGCTTTATGTCATTCAGATGCAGCCAGGCTCTGCTTCCTTCAAGCTTTACTGTAATGGGAGTGATCCGCTCTACTAGCTATGGTACTTCAATGTGGGGCTTGTTCCAAGTGCGCACAAAGCTTGATACAAGCTACACTGTTTCAGTAGGTCACTAAAATCAACGTTTTGGCTGTCATCATCTATCTTCTTTGACCCTTCCTTCCGATTTTTGATCTGTTGAGAAATAAAAGAAACACTAGAGGTCATATTTGTTAAATAATCATGCATCTCATTACCTAATGTTTTTGCTACACTGTGGGCATCAGTCTCTAATCGAGTGGGAGGAGAACGAAGGTACTCCCGTGCAGCGTCCAGTCACCAACTCATGAGGAGTCAAGTGGTGATCTGAGCCAGGCTGATTTCTAAATGTAAATAATGAAAGGGGTAGGCAATGAAGCCACCCAGTCTTCAAAGTTATCTTTATTATGGCTATCCTTTCTTTAAGAAGCCCATTTCATCTCTCGCATAAACCGTTTGCCTGTGGGTGATAGGCAGATGAAAACATAGGCTTTATACCCAAGAAAAGAGTGACCTGTTGAGATAGCTCATTTACAAAATGCGGCCCATAATCAGACCGTAGGACTTTGCACACACCCCATCTAGGAAACACCTCATGCAAAAGAAACTTGGCAGCTCATGTGGTGTTGGGGTGCGTACATGGACCAACCTCAATCCAACTAGAAAAGGGACATACTACCACTAGTATATACCTATATTCGTTACATGTTTGTAACATATCCACATAATCTATACTTAGATGCTAAACAAGACCATTGGGTCTGGGGATTGCTCCTCTCACTGTTCCCATAGTGTTCCCTGCTGTAAACTTCTGGCACACAATGCAGTTCCCAATTAACTGTGCTACGTGTTCTAATAAATTCAGCGAGAACCAATCTTCTGCAATTGTGGTAGCAAGATTCTCTCTAGTTGTCTGCTCGGGGTAGTGAAGCTGCTCCAGTGCCACCCTCATTATTTCTGGAGGCATAAGCAGCTTTTCTGTGCTGTCCTTTCTACATAAATTCTCAGTGGGGAATATATTCATAAATGTTGATCTTCTGGTGGTGCTCGACCTTATAACTCAATTAACTGCACAATGGATAACATATTAAAACCTTCTTGCACCATCATACATCGTCCTGACATTTGTTTAACACTTTCTAGTTCAAAATCAGAAATGTTTGGGAAATATGCCACCCTTTTCACTTCCAAATCTGTGGCATTGTTACTGCAAGAAATCATGTCTGCCCTCTTAATATGGGTGGAGCACTTCACCAGGGCGATAGCCAATGGGAGCTTCAGTGCCTTAATGAGTTTACCCAATGGAGATGCATGTTGAACTGGTGTGCCCTCTGGGTGGAGGAAGCCCCTCCTTTTCCAATCTGACAATCCTGCATGTACGGTAGACGTTACATAGGCCGAGTAATAGTAAACTGTTACTTCCTCATCCTCATATCTCTGGAGTGCAGCGATGAGCGCCACTAATTCTACCACCTATGCTGAACAATGTGAAGGCAGTCTTGCACTAGTCACCACTTCAAATTCTCCACTTCTGTTTAGTTTTACTACTGCCATTCCCATATGCCTTTCTCCCATCATTTGATCATTTTTCAAAGAACCATCAATAAATAGGTGTTCCCCCTCCTCGGAGAGCATTTCTTTAACATGGGGAATATCATGATAAAATTAATTGTACATTGTGCAGTCATGTACATAGTCCTCCTTCCCTACTGGTTCTGCTATGAACATATCCTGATGCTCTTTGTGTAGCCAATGTACATTTGGGGTTTTCTAAAATGGCAAATAAAGAGTACTCGACAAATAAAGTAATTGAGCACCTCATGGTAATATTTGCAGCTTTTTCAATTGCGAAAGCAGCAGCAGCTAACACTTGTTCGCACAGATAATGTCCTTTCATCACTGGGTCTACAATCCCACTATAATAAGCAAATGGTTTTATGTCCATGTCCCAATGTCATTTTTTGCATGAGGACCGCTGTCATTACTTTTCAATTTGAGTGTGAGAATAGAAACAACTCTTTGTTATAGTCTGGAATTCCTAATGCAGGGGCTTTACAGATTGCCCTTTTTATTTTTTCAAATCCTTCAGTCATTTCATCGGTCCATGTTATCTTACATTTTCCTATCTCTGCTTCCTTGAATCATTTTAAAAGTGATTGAATATTTTTTCTATAACCAAAAATCCAGGCCCTGCAATAATTCCATAGGCCTAGAAATTGTTGCTTTCCCCTCACTGTTTATGGTGTTGGAGTTTTCATGATCACTTCTGCCCTCAAAGGTGTCACTTATCTGCCTTCTTAAGAGAATAGTTGTCCTTTGTTCAGGGCCTCTTCATGGTGATATTGCAATTTCTCGTTGTCTTCTTCATATCCTTTCTCTTCTAGTATAGTCATTAGTTGGCGTGAGTCTTTTCTTCACTTTTTGTTCTGTCTCGCTGCACACAAATATGTCATCCACATACTAAATGACTGTGCCCTCGAGTTGTACGCTACCCAAGTCCATCTGGAGGACCCCGTTTAACTGTAAAAGGGGACTCACAGTGCCTCTGAGGTAGTCTTGTATGTTTCTAGCACTGATGTCTATACAAAAACAAAGTCAAATCCTGTGATTCCTCATGAAGGGGAATTGAGTAAAAGGTGTTCTTTAAATCTATTACTGTGAAATACTTGGCTGTGGCTGGAATATTGCATAATATTATAGCTGGATTCAGAACCAGAGTCAACTCTGCTTCGACTATATTGTTTAGGGGACAGAAATCCTGGATAAATCTCCACTACCCCCCTGTTGATTTCTTCACTGGGTACACTGCCGTGTTGCCCAGGGATTCTGATGGCACCAATATTCCCTGCTGCACTAAAGCAGAAATGGTTTCAAATATACCTTCATCTGCTTCTCTGGACATATGGTACTATTTTGCTTGTGGCAAAATGTCTTCTGGCTTAAGCTTAATGGTAACTTCTCCTGCTCCACTTAATAGGCCCATGTCATATGGACTACTCGTCCACAAGAGGCTTGTTGAAACCTTTTCTAAATCTACCTCGAAAACGTATGCTTTCTTTTTTACCAATGCCATTCTCTGTGGTATTTCTCTATTCTCTACTTTAATCCAATAAATTAGACCTATAAAAAATATACAAATTCATCATCTGAATAATAATCTCTAAGCAATTTTTCATCTGTCAAATGTGTTAGTCTGCATCCTTCACCAAGAGCTATTACTGCTCTCCATCCTCTTCCCTCATCTTCTGACCCATGGAAACCACCCTTTCCTCTCTGACCACTGCTGCTTCTAGCTCTAAAGTGATAACCTGTCCTTCTTCATCATCCATAGGTGTTTGTGGCTTAAACAAACATTCATCGGGTATTCTCAACACTTTACCTACCAGTCTAGGAAGCCATGCCAACAAAATATTCACTCCATACAAAAATACCTATGGGTCTAAAGGGACACCTCACAATGTTTTCTGGCCTGCAAATGCTCATATAAACTTTCTTACATTTACATAATGTATCACTGGAGTGGAACACACTATTCCTTTGTCAGTAAAAGATTTTGTTATGTTAAGTTTTGTCAGCAAATCACGTCCTAATATGTTAATTGGAGTCTGCCGAGAATCCAATAGTGGCATAGGCAAATCATGTTCTCCTATAGAAATTGGTAGTTCATCAGTAAAAGTAACTAAGCACATAGCTCCTGAGAATCCCTGCACATTCATGGCAATGCCAGACATTGGGTACTCCCCCTCTCGAACACAGGAATGAGTCACTCCAGTGTTTACAAGATACAAAAATGTCTTGCATCCTATCGTTACCGTGACCCTGGGTTCCTCTTGAGGCTCTGGTGTCACTTATAGTACTGAACACATCAGGTCGATTTGTGGGTTTTCCTAATGTGGATATAAATTCATCCTGTACTCGTGAATGGACTGCATCTGACCACAGTCATACTCCATATCCATGGTTTGAATGTGTGTGGAACTCCTGTGTTTGAATCCTTTTGTGTCACTATTGCTTGTTTTGTCTGTGCTTGCTGTGTCTGTGCTTGTTGCGTCTGCATAGGTGCTTGCTGTGGTGGCTGTGTTTGCAAGGGACCTTGCTGCGCATGCTGTATTTGCGGCACACGTGTCTAATTCTGCGTATGATCTTGGGCATAATATTCTTGTGGTTCTATATTATATTGTGGACTATAACCTATCGCCCCTCTTGGAGCTTGCCAGTTCTGTTGCAGGCCGCCTGTACTGCTACACGTTCAGGCCATATGTCCTATCCTCCCACAATTCCAGCATTGCTGCAGCTGTCCCCATTAAATCCTCCTCCTTGAGGGATTTGAAATCCATACCATCCTCCTCTAAGTCCATTCCATCTACCTTGTGGCCAAAACCTACACTCACTTTCATCTATAGGATACCCTATATTGTTTGGCTGTGCTGGCTGCAACTCCCTTGCTGCCACAACTTCACCATTTGTCAACACTACTCCCTCCATGGCGTATTTTGACAATTTTTTCTGAACCAACTTTGCCTTCTCCTGCTTTCTACTCTCTGTGGTCTACTTATTCTTGTCTTGTAACAATTGACGATGATGCACAATAGTCATCTGTATTTCTGGCCATGGCATCGCTTCCATCCCTGCTTGTTTCTTCATTTGCCGTTGCACTGGCTCGGGCAAACCCTGACAAAAAATATGATAAAATAATGCTACTGTTTTATCGACGTTCTTCAATCTCTTGAGTAAAGGCAGCAGAATCTTCATCATCACCCATTTTAATTGTCAGAATCGCACCCATGTCTAATATGTCAGGATATTGTACTCTAAGCACCTTTCATACATCCGCTCTACAATTATTAAATGGCGCACCATCATGTATCATGTTTTGAGCTGTTAGACTCGCATACCCTGCTCATCTTTATATGTCATCAGCTCTCTCGGCTAGAATAGCTGCTAGCAGGCATTTTATGTTGCCCACTCATAACATAATTCCCGCTGTCATTCTTTGTCATTTGGTACTAAAAAGATGGCACAATAATGGCAAGGACTATGGGCAATACTATAATATTATAACAAAAGTTGTCCTGCCAAGGTCAAATTCTACATGCGTCAATCCTGCATGTTTTTGAGTCTGGTATTTTTTGAGGTACTTGAAGCCCTTGATCCATTCATAAACCTACATTCTGGTTTTTGTAAAGGAGTACATATCAATTGTGATCCTTGTTTTGACCGTTTTCAATTGGCCTTATTTTATTTCTTTTTTTATGCCTTTTTTGTATATGTTTATAGCATCACCTTAAATATTAATTGGGGGTGCTATATTTCTGAAACACAAGACAGTGGGTAAACAGACATTTGTGCAAAAACATAGTGTAAAACTGCATCAGTACATCTAATTATGAAACATTGAGAACAATTGAGAACAACATTTTCCTACTGCTCTTGTCTTTTTTCGATCAGGTCGAATGGCTGGGATGCTGTCTCTCTAGTCTTTCTGCAAATGCGGGATGTGAACGGATAATGGTTGTTTTCTATTTCAAGAAATGGAGTGCATAGCCCTTATGATGGTTAGAGGGGGGCTTTGGGAGGGGTTACTTGTGCTGTAAGGAGGGTCCTTGAATTCAGTGTTCGTCAGTGCTTCCTGTGTTTGTCGGGTGTTGCCGTGGCAACTCAGGCAGTGTTGCTATTTTGTGCATGTGTGGTGGTTCATGTTTTCTCTATGCATGCTGTTCATTGCGCATGCGTTGGGATGGCGAGGCATGCCATGTGTGCTGGGCATATTATAATCTTGGCATCTCAGTTGTCATGGAGGCTAACCTGTATAGATGTTGGTGCTCAATGCCTGCGTGTAGGTTCATGTTTGGTGTATATATATATATATATACATATATATATATATTACACGGCCCGCAGGCACTTTTTAGGCAGCTTATAACTTTGCTCCCCCTGGAGGAATGCTCACCATACTTTGCAAAAAAAGTATATGGCCGGCTCTGAATTTTTTTGCCAAGTTGGGTGAGGTTTCGTGCAGGGGGAACAAAGTTATAGGGGGGGTCCCAACATTTTTTTTTCCATAGACTGAACGGGCCAAAACTTTGCGCACGGCTACAGGCCGAATGGCAGGATGGATGTTCACCAAATTTGAAGCAGGAGCGGGGGCTTCGGTCAGAAAGCGTGCTTTTGTGTGTTTGGTGGAAATTGGACCAGTACTTTTGTTGCAAAGAACTGAAATGTATGGCCCAAAGAATTTGTGATATCTGGGTCCACTCCGCTGAGCCATTTCCCTGTTCGCTCCGTGGATCGAAGTCTCATTGGCCTGCGGTATGCCATGCTGTTGGCGAACATTGGACGCGGCCGGTGGTTGGCTGGAGGGAATCGTGGTGTGCGTCAAAGTTTTTGGGAAATGCTGCCATGGTGTATCTGAGGCCAGTGTGGTGGTATGTGTGCCAAGCCCCTAATGCATTGTGTTCATGGCTGGGCCTCTTGTATGTAACTGTGTGGCCACAAAAAGTAGTCAAATCTGCGTCCGCTTCGGCGTCCCTTTTACTGTTTGCTGCGCAGTGACAAATGTGATTGCACTGCAGTGTTCGATGACGTGTTGTGCGTGAATAGTTTTCGATAACTCTGGCATGTTGTTTCGATGGCAGTGCGGCAGCTAAAGGGCCTGGAAAACATAGTTTACGGCATCTGGTGGTGTGAAGAAGGGATGGAAAGGGTGGGGTTTGAGAAGTGCTGCAAGTGATACATGTGTTACTCCCTCTGTCCCCACAGGCCATCCCCACCCCCTCTGATCCCCCCGTGATGTTCCCTTGTGCCCCACCATTCTCGCAAACAGATATTGCCTGTTTTGCTTGATTCTTCTACCCTGCCCCCTCCCTCACCTCCCTCAAGCTTACTTCTGGAGTCTGTCGTGATAAATTCTGGTTTCACCATCACCATCTTGTGGCCAATGCCGGATTTGACTTTTATGGACTTCATTCATTCAGGTGCATCACCCTTTCTCAACTCTCATGCTGGACTTCCTTTGAATATTGTACTCATGGTGGCCCTGAATCACGCTTTTCCCATCTTCATCTTGTATACTGGCTTGCAACATATGTGTTACTACTGACTTCTGCAATTTTATTCGCTCTCCCCTCTTGCTTCTCCGCTCTTTTGACTGCTAACTCTCTGTTTTCTCCTCCTTTCCCTTCTCCCTTTTCCTATCTCCTCCCCTTACTTTCTTCTATGCACTTACTCTATCAGAATTGTCCCTGGACCTAGTATGATAGCAACCTCATCTGTCTCCCCCCCCCCTCCTTACTGTTTTTTTCCTCCCCATAACCCTTCAAGCACTATCTGAAATGTCGTCAGGCCTAGTATGATAGTCACTTGTTTTGTTCCTCCCCTACCCTTCTGCACCCCTCTCCCTCACCTCTTGTTTTTCTCCAGCTCTACCAGAAATGTCATCAGACCTAGCACGGTAGTCGCCTGTCTGTTTCCATTTCTTTCCCACTCTCCCCTTCCCTTCCTTATCTATGTCTTAGCTCTTGCACTATCTGAGGTGTCGTCAGGCCGAGGACGATAGTTAATTTCACATCCTTACTGTTCATGGCCTGTAAAAATGTCATTGTATTTTCCCTCGTTCCCTCCCTTGCCTTGAAGTGCTTTGAAACACATTGTGTATAGGCGCTATATAAATAAACTATCATATCATATCATATCATATCATATCATATCATATCATACATCTCATTAGAAGATGACGGTGGTGTGCCAGCGGTATCCGTGCATACTACCCCAATTCACGGTTATCTCAACAGGCAACAATCTTGTGTGGTCATTGCAGGCAGCCTTCGTTATGGCATGCCAGCTGCAGCGGCGATGTCCTTCTGTGATGAGTGTTGGCAGGCACATTTGCAGAAGGGGAGTGCATTCCACAAGACATGCACATTTACAGATAGAGTGTACTATGGTGTGCTGTGTGTGGTAAATCCGTAGCCCCTTTAATGCATGATGCAGCCCTTTCACAGAAAAGTATGTCCACTGGTTGATAGTCGGTGCCACATTGTCGCTTTGTGTGTGGGGTTTGGCTGCATCGCACACATTGTTGGTTGCATGGGTGTGGTGTTTGGTAGAACATCGTACACTTGTCGGTGTATGGGTGGAGATGCTGCAGTGACCAGTCGTGTACTGTGTCCACTGGGTGCACTAATGCAATAGTGTAAATATGGAAGAGGTTACGGTGCAATTGGTTTTTACATGTGCTTGCGTAGTGCGCATTGTGCGCATTAGTAAGTGTTGAAGTGCACTTTGCAGTACTGCTTGTATGCACGTAGTAAAGTGTGTAGAGGAGGACCAATGTTGCGACAATTGTGTTGTCTGGTTGGCATTATTACAATGGTTTCTGATTGGAAGTGGGTAGTGGTGCCAAATCCTGTGGTATGTTTGTGCATTACGGTAAGTGGAACATGTGTGCTTGCATTCCTGCTTTAGGGGGCAGAGGTTGGGTAGAAGTGCTGGTGACTATGTTGCCTTTTTGAATTGTGGCACATGCCTACACATTCACCTGCATAACTTTGTTATGTTGTGGTGGTTGTGGGCAAGGCCTAGACTGTTGGGTGCATGGCCGAAGGGCGTAGGCCGTAGGCCATGCACCCAACAGGCTAGGCCTTCATCAGAGCCACCACAATGCAATGCAGTCATGCACTTGTCAGTCTGCATGCATATCAGTTTGATGACTTGTACGCACTGGTTGTGGAGGACATTGTAGACTTGGTAGAGCAGCAGAAGTGAGCTGCTATGTGTACATTAGCATACGGTGCACATCATTGCCCCTGATGTACAATAGGGAGCGTTTGCTATGGTTAAGCCCTTAGAAGATCCTTGGTTTAGGAAGTGCTGTAAGATATGGCAGCATGAAAGGACTTGTTCAGCAGCACACATGTAAAACATGGCCAATGCACACAGCCTTCTACATACCGTTTAGCACACCAAACACAACGTTATGAAATAATGCGTGCAAATATGTGCCCAGGGTGAAAGCTGGCAGGCTGAATTGCAGATGGGGAGTGCAGTGCACATGACATGAGCATTTAACCATAGCCTGTACTATAGAGTGTTTTCTATGGGGAAGGCCTAGCGTCTTGCATGCATGGCTGGAGTGGAAATTGAAAAAAGGAGTCCTCCTGCTTTACTGGGGCTCGGCCCACCCGGTACTTGGAGAAGCGTACATGCCACATTCTGCGTTTCTCAACATGCTGGCCAATGGAAATGGGACTATGGCCTTTGTCCAATCAGGTGCTCAGGGTGTGTGTCACAGGCAAGAGCACCAATAGGGAGAAGGACTCCTCCTGCTTCCCTGGGTCACAGCCCTCGCGGTACTTGGGGAAAGGTACTTGCCATATTCTACTATTGCTGGTCAATGGAAATGGGACTATGGAATTTGGCCAATCAGGTGCTCAGGGTGTGCATCACAGAAAAGGGCAGCAATAATTTGTGTTCCATTAGTTTGTGTAGTGCGGCTCTGTTCGTGTATGCCTTCCAAGAAGGCTTTTGTGGCAATTTCGGTTTGGAGGGAGTGAACGCTTTGTGGTGCAGTGTCGAAGCATGCTATTTCGGTGGAGTGCTTGTAGAATGTCGACGCATGGCCTCTTTGGCAACTGTACATGTTGTGGTTGTGCACTTTGGAGCTTTCTTTTTGGGTTCCATGCCTTCCTCCAGTGTGTACCATCAACTGAAGAAGATGATGAAAGTAGTGCAGTGCATTTTTCCCACTGCCAAGGTGCTTTTCTCATGTATACCACCGAGAATAGTGTGGAACTATCCCAATGATTCCTGTTGATTCCTTTTCAAAGGAAATGGCATGTCTTTGTCGAACAGTGGCTATGACATTTTGTTTCGCCATCTACAGGCTGCACTGAAGACCCTATTGTAAGAATGTGAGCTGACTTTGAAAACACAAAATTACTTATAAAAAATCAGTGACTATCGCAATAGTTGCAGGGTGGCACATGTTAGATACACCCCTTTTGCAGATGACGGCCATAGAAATGGGCCTGTAGAGGCTACGGGATTAGCCAATAAGGTTTCTGGGTGTGGTGTGTACGCACAGACTGTGGTACACAGGGTATTTGTCGACAGAAATGCAGAGGGTGCGGTTATGGCTGTGTGTTTCACGAACCACATCGTGCAGGTTTTAGGGGAGTTTGAAATACATTGACTGAAAGTGAATGGAAAACACTGTGCAATAGCTGCTCATTTTGAAATCTATCATGTGGATGTGTAGTGCTTTGGAGTACCTACAATGACGTCACTGATTTTGGTTTGTCTGTGTGACACTTTGGTGACACGAATCATGCCAAGATTATTGTTGCTCATTGTGGAGGGAAAACTTCACAGCATGTTACACAAGTTTCAGTGCCGTTTGCAATGAAGGAGGCACTCGCCCAGGTCATGCATCTGTTTCCGATCTCCTGAATAACTTTCTATCACATTATGCAGACACCGATGTGGCTGCGTCATTTTATATTTGGTCTCCAAATGGAGAAAGCGCGGTACATTGTGAAGAAGTGTATTTGTGCCATTGTACGACTTGTGCCAATGGCCTACTTCAGTCATGGGAATATGACGTTTCACAGCACGAACAGTTTTCCCCAGCTATAACATTCATCTTACTATGCCTGCTATCCCAACTTCTGCACACCCCATCCAAATTGCCTTGGTGCACTTCTTGAAAGTAGTGGACATTTTTTTGTAGTAAGTGTTGCGCACTGACACTCTTCAAAACGCTGTGCAATACATAAAGAAACCTCTTTCTACATCGACCCATTTTCTAACTGATTCAACTACAGTGTTTTGCACAGTGCCACGCCTCCCGCCCTGCATCCGTTCATTGGCAATTCCATTGTTCATCTCTAAAAGGTGCTTTCTTTTTTTCCCTTTTTTCCTTTCCCAGTTCATTTCCATTTATTGTGGTCTTCTGATACACGCCACAGAAGGAACGGCAGGAAAGGCCAAAAGGGGGCAGCACCTGCATGGATACCATAAGGGACGTGCCAAGAGACAGAATTATTGGGTGGCCCTCACCTACATAGGCGCCAGTCATTGTCATGCTCCCGGAAGAACCCTTCCCACGCACTCCCAAGTACCTTCCCTTTGTAGAGTAGTGCATTGCAGTACATGCACAATAGAATACCCTTTGTCGGGTAAGGGTCTGTAGCACGGCATATGGTCTGCAAGGATGTTTTGGAGCTCTTCTGACCTACAGGAGTGCCCCTCTTGTTGCCTGCAGCATATGTGGCAAATACTGTATTACCCTATGTAATTGTTGGAAGGGTGGTAGACTGCCACTGGTCCCTTTTGCTTTAATTTCAGTTGTCGTCACATGCAGTACAAACACTTCATGCTACGCCATTAGTCTTAGGAGTCGCATTCACGGAGATGCATACATTCTGGAATACAAGAATATTTACAACAACGGGACACACAGCTTCATTATGTGGAGCAGGACACCATTTATTCTGTGCTACCCATGCAGCTACAGTACTTTTCTAACCAACACTAACATTGTTTGCGCTCTGCACATTCTGATGTTTGCTTACTTGCCTTTACATGCACTAGCATGCACTAGCATGTGCATGACCAAGCGGCACCAGCTTTGCCATTTTGCAGACTCACTACCAACTGTCCCATCTGCAGTTACACGCTTTTTTCAACTCTTGACACTTTCCGTCACACTGCTCGGTGCAGACACAATGTGTCTGTTTCAGGGGTCATGAAAAGGCAAGCAGCACATTAATCAAATTAATGCACCATTTAACAACCCCACGTTATACTGCAGGTTGCTGTTCCTTGTTTACCAGTGGGCGTCTTACAGTCAGGCGTGCTTTAGCCACAGATTGGTAAGTTTGCAGATCCACCCACGTAGTTGGCAGGAGTACTTGAAATGCAGTAGTTTACCGTATGTTTCTTAAAGGAGTTTTATAGTTCTTCCATATATATCAAAAGAGGAATACTTAATAACTTGTATACAGTGATATAGCACCATGGAACAGTTGCACTTATAAAAACCTATTAAATTGACGGAAAACACGTTGTTAAAGGGATGTTAAGGTTAAGATGCATCCCACCCTTGGGACTCGTCTCCTCCAGTTGTCAGCCAGTGGCCTCCCACCTTGGCATCCCTTGGCATTTCCCTCCTGGGTTCTCATGAACACTTGCCCATCTGTTCTGCCCGTTCTATTTATGTACTTCTCTCACTGCACAATACATATATGCATTTATAGGAGCATTTTGTATACTTGTTTTGTATAAGTAAGGGAAATGTAGATGCAAAAGATTTGTATAAGATTGTTAAGTGGCAGTTGTTGTATGGAAGCTTAATATGCTGATAGGGTTATATGTACATTTTTGGAAGTGATTGGTGGATGGATGTGTGACTGTTTGGAAGCGGGCATTGAAGGCGTGTTACAAATATAAAATTAAAAAGGGTAGAAGGCTGCCCTGTGCGATGGTGTGCACGTGCCATCCAGGTCTTTTAATGATGCATGGTGTGGAAAGGGGACTGTGGACACCGTGGATAGTTATAAAGGTTCATTGATTGTAGTCCTTATTATATGCTAGAGAAAAGTATTTGGGACAGAAAATTGTTTTTGTCCTTCTATATTTTTCTCTAGTTTACAATTGTCCATTAGCACCCCTAACATCTTTTTTTCCAACATTATAAACTCAACCCCTTGTAGGGACTGTTTATTAAAATTAATTTAATATGTGATGTCATCAGTGATGTCAACAATGAAACGTGTGATGTCATCTTTCATGTTGTGGGTGTGGGTGTTAGTGTTAGCAGTGCATGGTGGTGGCTTGAGTTACGGTTGCTAAGTTTACCATAACTGACAAATTTCTGGAGGTTTTCGGTTTTACTTGGAAACCATAACGTCCCTTTAACAATGTTTTTTTTATTATATTTATACATATAAATATGGAAAAATCGACAGCATCTGGTTTGCACAGGATAGGCAGCACAAGACAGACCAGCACAAAACAAATGTCTGTCATACATATTTTATTGCAGTTAGACAAAAAGTTCCTTCAGGCTAGGAGGCAGCCAGCAACATCTTTCATTTCGTATCCAGCCAGGCACTTGTTCACACTAAAACAGCCACCATTCATGTGATAGGATAAAAGTAAAAACATACTCTATGATCTGCAAGACTCCGGCAACACCCACAGTGAACAATTCTGCCATTTTTAAATGATACTGGGATAGTCAGTATAGATAGACTTGACTAATCTCATGGTGTGCATCAGAAACAACATTAGAATCAAAATTGCACATGTTAGTTAATGTGAACGCCAAACATTCATAAATGCATAAACACAATATGTGTCAATACAAAATAAAATTAGAGTAAATAAAGTGCGTAGTTCATTTACAACATATGTATTACACGGCACAAGGTAGCAGGGGTGTAGTTATGGTTAAGTTGCTAAACCCATAGGAAGACCACTTTTGGTGAGGGTTCATGCAGGGGGGGGGCAAAGTTATAGGGGGGTCACACATATTTTTTTTCCATAGACTGAATGGGCAAAAACTTTGTGCACGGCTACAGCCCAAACGGCTGGAATGATTTTAATCAAATTTACGGCAGCGCAGGATTTTTCCGAAAGCGTGCTTTTGTGTGTGTTTGGTGGAAATGCCACCAGTACTTTTGTTGCAAAGAACTGAAATGTAGTTCTGAAAAATGTGTGATATCTTGCTCCGTGGACCCATTTCCCTGTTCGCTCAACGGACAAAAGTCGCATTGGCTTGCAGTATGCCGTGATGTCAGCGAACATTGGACACGGCCGGTGGTTGGCTGTAGGGAAGCGTGCTGTGCGTCAACGTTTTTGGGAAACACCACGATGGTGTATCGGAGGACAGTGCGGTGCCGCAAGGGACCGAAAAACAGACTTTACGCCATGTGCTGGTGGGAAGAAGGGATGGAAGGGTGGGGGAGTGAGAAGTGGTTCATCAGAGATATGTGATTATTAGGTGGACAAAGACGGTGGTGTGCCTGCAGTATCTGTGCGTACTGTGCCAATTCGCTGGTCCCTGCCCAGCTGACTACCATGTGTGGTAAATGCAGGCAGCCTTTGTTACGGCACAATAGCTCGTGCCGTGACCTCTTTTATTGGTGACTGGTGGCAGCTCAATTGCAGAAGGGGAGTGCATTGCCAAATATACATTACTCCATGTGGTGGTGGGAAGAAGGGATGGAAAGGATGGGGGAGTGAGAAGTGGTTCATCTGAGATATGTCAATAGGCGGACGAAGACCTTGGTGTGCCGGCAGTATCTGCGTACAGCACCAATTCGTGGGTCCCTGCACCGCTGACTACCATGTGTGCTGAATGCAGGCAGCCATTGCTACGGTACAATACCTGGTGCGGTTACCTCTTACTGTGGTGACTGGTGGGAGCTCAATTGCAGAAGAGGAGTGCATTGCACATGACATGAACATTGTAAGATAGTGTGTACTATGGTGTGTTACATGTGGTAAGGCGTAGCCCATTCGATGCACAGATGGAGGCTTTGCACCAACCACTATGTGCTGTGGTTGCAATTAGGTTTCATATTGTTACCTTCTGTGTGTGGTTCATCATTGCATACATTTTTGAGTGAACAGTTCTGCAGTGTATGTGCTGGGTGCAGTGTTGGAATACTGTCAGTATAGAAGAGGGTAGGGTTGAAGTGCATCTTCTATGTGCTTGGATACTGCAGTGTGTGAACTGGGTGCAATATTGAAATAGTGTGTGCATAGAAGTCGATAGAGGTGAACTGCATATTTTACAGTGCGTGGAGTGATGACTGCTGTACTGCATTATTAAGTATTGGTTTTGTGCACTGAATAGAGTGCTGGGAGCAGGGCCACTGTTGCAAACTGTTTTTTTTATTTGGTTGGCAGTAACACCGTACTATGTGAATGAAAGTGGGTATGGGTGCCGGACGCTGTGTTATGTTTGTAGATTCTGCCGTAGGCTATGCACCCAATAGTCTAGGCCTTTCCCACACCCACTGCAGCAATGGAGTTTAGACTGTATCTGTCAGAGGGTGCTCATCTTTACAGAATAGTTTTGGAGCACATTTTAGACTTGATAGAGCACAGAAGACAGCTGACATGCATATATTATTGGTTGGTTCGTTTGGCAGTAACACCATCGTATGTGAATGAAAGTGGGTACGGGTGCCCGAAGCTGTGATAAGTTTGTAGATTCTGCTAAATGTTGCATGCTTATATGCATAGGTGTATAACGGTGCAGAGGTTGGGTAGGAGTGCCGGTGGCTGTGGTACGTGTGTGGATTGTGGAACTTGGTGACATGTTGCCATGCATGACTGGATTATGTTACGGTGGGTGTGGCCAAGGCCTAGACTATTGGGTGCATGGCCGAAGGCCGTAGGCCATAGGCCATGCACCCAAAAGCCAAGGCCTTCACCACACCCACTTCAGCAATGCAGTTTTGACTGCATCTCTCAGAGTGTGGTCAACTTTACAGAATATTTATGGAGCACATTTTACTCTTCATAGAGCAGCAGAAGTGAGCTGACATTCATATATTGTTGGTTCCATGGGTGTGGTCATTGTTAGAACATCCTACAGGTTTCGGTGTACGGCTGGAGATTGTGCAGTGAAAAGTCCTGCAGTGTGCCCACTGGGTGCAGTGTTGGAACAGTGTCAGTCTACAAGAGGGTACGGCTGAAGTGAATCATCTATGTGCTTGGATATTCTGGCTTGTGCAGCTTCCTGGGAGTAGGCCCAATGTTGTGAGGATTGTGTAGTATGGTTGGCAGTGACACAATACTTTGTGAATGGAAGTGGGTAGGGGTGGCAGAGGCAGTGGTATGATTGTGAAATCTGCTTACTGTTACATGTTTCCATACATCGCTGTGTTATGGTGCTGGGGTTGTGTAGAAGTGACACTGGCTATGTTACGTTTGTGGATTGCGGTTTCTGGCCACATGTTTGCATGCATGGCTCCATTATGTTGTGCTGGGTGTGGGCAAGCAGTAGACTCTTGTGTGCATGGTCAAAGGCGTGATGGGTGCCATTCTGGATGATTTTGGATGCTGAAATCGTGGATTCTTTTCCAGAACTTTGTACTAGAGGTGCTTTGGAAGCATACGCGACGTGTACTTGGAGTGTTCAACAGTAAATATGGAGTGCTGTACAGAAATTATAGTGTTGGATGCAGATGTCTTGGATGTAATTGCTGCATGTGTGTGTGAATATTTCACAGTACTCAATGAGGGAGTGCTGGAAGAAGAACAGTGGAGAGGGGAGAAGGACTGTCCCTGCTTTACTGTGGTGTAGCCCTCGCTGTAGCTGGGAAAGTGCACGTGCCACATCCTGCCATTCTGAGCATGGTGGGCATGCAAATGGAACTGTGGGGATTATGGAATCAGGCGTCAATGCTGTTGTGCACAGTAAGGGGCAGTACTACTTTTTCCCAATACTCTTTGTGTAATGAGGTAGGTAGAGATGGAGAGACGCACAGTGCTGATCGTGAGTGATACCTTTGTACAAGACCTGCACAGGTATGCCATGCAAAGAGGCATTGCTGCTAATTTCGGGGCGGAAGGAGTGGACGCTTTGTGGGCCAGTCTCTATGCGTGCAGTTTCGGCGGGATGGTTCGCCTTTGCAGATATGTGGCCTCTACCGCTATTGTTAATGTTGTTGTGGTGCATTATGGGGGTCTACATTTGGGTTACATGTCGTGTGGACGTTTGGTCCGTCACCTGAAGAAGTTGATGAATGCAGTGATGCAGATTTTTCCCACTGCCAAGGTCGTTTTCTCAACCATTCCACCAAGACGAGTATGGGACCATGCCGGTGTAATTTGTCCCCAGCCAGAGCTCGGGAAGGTGTCTTATAAACAGAAGCATGTCTGCATTTATGTGCACTGATGGGATGTTCTCCACCCACGATGAAAGCATGAAGTTGCAAAATATACACTGCTTCCATGCAAATGGCATTTCTTTGACGCCATTGGCAATACCATTTTCTTTTATACTGTGCAAGAAGTGTAGACCATCATTCGGTAAAAATTGAAGCAGGAGATGCAAACAGAAACTCAGAAACTTTTCAGAGGGCCCACTAAAGAACCAATCCCCTACCCTGTTTCACACTCCCCCCCTTCCTAGCACAAAAACAAGGCAGATTCCGCAGCAGTTTCAGGATTACAAGTGCACCATCCGGCCATTTTCAGGATGGCAGCCATGGAAATGGGACTGTGGGGGCTAAGGCATTGCTCAGTAAGGTTTGTGGTTGGGGTGTGTATGCAAAAACTGTGTCAGAAGGTCTCTTTGTACAGAGAAGTGCAGAAGGCTATGGTGGAAGTGTGCAAGGTAAGGGGCAGACATCCTGTTTGCATGCATGCACTGTATGTACTTGTTTGAAGTTGTAAACATGCATTCAGTGCTGCTTTTGTGTGATCATTTTTGAAAGGTTTGTAGTAAGTGGGGTACTGTGGGAAAAAAAGAAATCTGTGAAGTGTACACAGTCATTGGCAAGGATCATGTTGTTATGAAAGCAATGTGTGTATGATATGATATGATGTGAAATTGTTTGATATGGCATTTATAATGCGCTTATACACAAATGTTTCAAGGCGCAACGAGGCAAGGGTAGGGGAACAGAGGGGAGACAGAGACAACAAACCTACTAGGCCAGATGTCACTCAGATCACCCAAGTACATGTGTAGGGGGAGGGGAAAGTGCAGTACATGGGAAGAAGAACAAATGACAATAAGTAAATATATTGCACCATTGTACTAAGTGCGAGGATAAGTGCAGACATCAGGCAGTGGTGGAACTGTTAGGGATACAGAAAACAGTCCCCAAGTGTGGGGTTTGCCACAAAGGCAGTGCAGGGGTGCGACTGGCGGGGGGAGGTGGCTTGGGCCCAACATCAGAGAGTGGCCAGTTAACCAGTGCAGAATCAGTTTCAGCCAGGAAGTCAGCAAAAGAGAGGAGGAGAAAAAGCAGAAGCAAAGAGAAAGGTTTTGAGGTGCTTCCGGAATCAGCAATGGTTCTCCTCAAGTTTCAGGGAGGCAGGGAGGCTGTAGCAGAGGGAGGCACCAGCCGAAGAAAGAGATCTACCACCAACTGGTTGCTTGCAGAAGCGACTGGCCCTGAAGGAGTTGGAGGTGGATGAGGGAAGAGCTGGAGCAGGGAGATATTTAGGAGGTGAGAGTTGAAGATATTGAGGTCCAAGGGCCCAGAAGACCTTGTGCATAATGCAGAGGGTTTTCACCTTTTTCCTGGCAGTCATTGGGAGCTAGTGCAGACATTTCAGTCCAGGAGAGGTACGATCCCTGGTCTTGAGGACAAGGACAAGTTGTGCAGTCCTCTTCTGGATGAGTCGCAGAGGGCGGAGAATAGAAGCAGGCAGATTTAAAATGACGCTGTTCCAATAGTCCAACCTAGAGAAAATCACAGCTGTGTAGACAGTGACCTTTTGGGAACTTGCTTTAGGTTGGTAAGATACATTCAGCGCTGATTTTGGTGCCATGTATTTATGATTTATGTAGGAGATGGATTCCTGTTTCGATATTACTTTTAACAGTACCCAATGAGGTAGTGGTGGACAAGTGGAAAGGGAAGAAGGACTGCTCCTGCATTACTGGGGTGTGGCCCTTGCGGTACTTTGGGAAGCGCACGAGCCACATTCTGCGCTTCTCACCATGCTGGCCAATGGAAATGGGACTGTGGGGATTATCCTATCAGGTACTGAGGGTTCACAAGAAGGGGCGGTCATACTGTTGTATATTACTCTGCGTAGTGAGGCTGGCTTACATGGAGAACACATTGTGTTGACTTTGGGTGATGCCTTTGTGATAGATCTGCACAAGTATGCCCAGGAAAGACAGTTTGATGGCAATTTCAGTTTGGAAGGAGTGGACGTATTGTGGTGTGCTCTCCATGACCGCAGTTTCGCCGATGTGCATGCGCTTTGCAGAGACCTGGCCACTTTTGCTTCTGTTGATGTTGTCGTCGTGCACTACGGTGGCATGCATTTGGGTTACGTGGCTTGTTTAGGTTTGTTCCGTCGACTGAAGAGGTTGCTGAATGTAGTGAAGAGGCTTTTTTCCCACTGTCCAGGTGATTTTCTCATCCATAACACCAAGAAGAGTATGGGACAATGCTAATGTATGTTCTTCCCAGCCAGAGGTTGGTTTTGTCCGCTGGTGGGATGTTCTTCTGCAACAATTACCTCATTAGTTGTTGAAATGCTGAGTTCTTCCATGCAAATGCCATTTCCTTGTCGCCCATTGGTAATGCTGTTTTGTTCAACCATCAACAGGATGCATTGAAGAGTTTACTATAACAATGTGAGCACAAGAAAACACAAAATAAAAAAAAATACGAAAAAGCTGTTTGTCTAGAAGCACCTAAAAAAAAAAGGCTCTTTTCAGAGCTGCCACTAAAAACAAGCTCCACTACACTGGTTGCAATTTATTCCCCCACGCCCGCATGCAGCACGAAATCCACATCCAGGGATTTTGAGGATGGCGGCCATGGAAATGGCACTGTGCAGGCTGAGGGATTGTGCAATAACATTTCTGGGTGTGGTGTTTACGCAGGGGACTGTTGTACAGAACTGATACTGTTACATGGAGAGCTCTTCAATGTGATTGGTGGAGGCGTGTGGAACTATTTAACAGTACCTAATGACGGCGTGCTGGAATAAAGAAAGTGGAAAGGGAGGAAGGAATGTTTCTGCTTTATTGGTGCACGGCCCTGGCCATACCTGGGGAAACGCACATGCCACATACTACCGTTTTCAGCATGCTATCCATGGGAATGGGACAGTGCGGACTATCACAACTGAGGGTGTGGTTCACAGGAAGGGCTGTTAATACTTTTCTCCATTACTGTGCGTAGTGAGCCAGGCTGAAATGGTTGCCATTAGTTGCAAAGGCAATGTAGCACAGCAGATTCGGTCCAATATCAATTACAGGTGAAACCTATGTGGCCTGCTACTCTGTTCTGAAAAGCTCCAAACAGATTGTGGAGCAGCTCTGGGGTGTGGCCTATTATAGGGCCGCTGTGGGGCACTTGCACCTGGAAAACAGCCCTACATTGTTCAAAAACATATATACATGTGCAATGGCACATTGTGGTGTGTTTGTAAGCTTGTACTTTGTAAAAAACACTATGTACATTGCACAACACTTTACTTTTCGCTGTCCGAGGGTTTCCGGATTGTGTCCCCAAAATAAGGATGCGTTTTGGGTGGAATAAATTGTGCGCATGTGCATAGGTGTCCTATGCACACCGTTGCCACTTCTCTACTGATTAATAGTGTGACACAGGTGTGCAGAACATTTTGGGACACGCTGGGTGTTTATAGGGTATAGGCGGTGGGATGTTTATGTGTATAGGTACCTGTAGGATGTGGGTGGGTGTCTCAAACTAATTAAAGTTTGTTCGCATATGCTGCACAGTGGTGGTGTTACCAGGACACAGAGGAACAGATACACATGCGTGTACTTGCACAATGAACAAATGTCCGCTCCCACACATTATTATAGTAGGTGCACAAAATGCGGACATGCAGGTCTTACTGGCGTCGAACAGTTGCCTCCATTGTCATTGTGGATAGGCTGGGCAGGTGCAGTGTCCGTAGGACACCTCCATTTTGCTTAATTACGGTAATTCCTACGAGGACTGTGCGCTGCTGAGTCATAACGGCATTAAAAAAAACAATACCACATATACACTCAGCAACAATTTAAATATCAACGTTTACTTGCACACATTCATGCACACCATTAGCAAAGGGAAGGGGTCGAAGAGGTGGATATTTATAGTGGGCAATTGGGGATTTGCACAAGTTAGTCGTGATGGGAGAAAGGGATTGAGGTATCACCGTAATGTATCCCATCAAACGGATTTTGAGGGGATGGTGGGCTGTGACATGGGGAAGGGTTACACGTGCAGGTCTGGCAGTGCTATTTTATTTTGTCCATATTGTACCCTTGTACGCAATCGTTTAACGGGGCACAATTGTTCACCAATTCATCAATTTTGGCTTCCATGCTGTCCATGTTGCTATTTGCAGAGTTTCTTTCCTTTCCTTTCCTATGCCCGTAGGCTGTTGTGGAAGGGGTGCCGCTTGTGCTGCCTTGCTTACCTTTCCAATATGTTCTCTTACAGAAAACAAAATGTGTTAGGTGTACATGAAGCAAGGTATATTACTTAATGTACCTTTCACACTACTGTGAGTACCAATGGGGTTAGTATCGTAAGTAATTGCATCATGAGGGACATATGTTCCAGCTACTGTGAGGTGCTTGCCATTGCTACATACAAAAAAAACCGTTATGCTTCTGTATTATTGTATATTACACCACCTGCGTAATTATCAGACAAACTGTAGTGTGCTTGATACTTTTCAGTGATGTTCTGGTCTTAGTACTTTCCCGTCCTTACTCTGGCCATTCGTTATTTGTTCCCATGCACAGTAGCAGTGAGGTAAGATTGTTGAAGGGAGATGTCACTTCTGTTGTTGGTGCATTCTGTTATGGTGTAGTCCCAATGCTTTTGTGCTGTTTGTTTCATAAGTACACAGTTAGTGGACCTACTCTCTTACCTTGCAATTCATGTACATGCTGCTGCTTGCATATATGTTCCTTGTGTGCGGTGAATGGTACCACTATGTGAGAGTTCCCCTGCCTTTCTGGGAGTTTGGATGCCATTCGATGTCTGCGACCAGATGCATACTCCAAGACTGCTGTGCGCATTAACATGGTGCCCGCAGGTTCAGTATGTTGTACAGTATATCTTCAAAAACGAAGGGTATCCTGCTAAACACCTATGCAATTCAATGCAAAAAACGTTGCTGAAGGAACATTATGACAATCCCTTGTGGAGGCTTTTCATGAAAACTAAATGCACATCTGATGTCATCAGTGATATCATCAATGACATTTGTGATGTCATGTTTGATGTCATGGGTGTTAGTCTTAGCAGTGCACAGTGGTGGCGCGAGTTATGGTTGCTTAGGTTACCATAACTGGCGAATTTCTGTTTTTTTTTTTTGGTTTTACTTGTAACCATAATATGGATAGGTTGTTATTAGTGCAAAGTAAGTGTAATGTTCCTTTCAAGTACTTGTTGCACTGAATCTGATAGGTTTTTCTTAGGGAAACTTAACCATAATGTCCCTTTAACAATGTTTTTTGTAAGTGAATTGCATTGGTTTTTACTAGTGCAACTTAACCATAACGTCCCTTTAACAATGTTTTTTTGTAAGTGAATTGCATTGGTTTTTACTAGTGCAACTTAACCATAACGTCCCTTTAACAACGTTTTTTGTCAGTGAATTTGATAGCTTTTTAGTAGTGCAACTTACCCATAACATCCCTTTAACAATGTTTTTAGCAAGTGAATTGCATTGGTTTTTACTAGTGCAACTTAATCATACGTCCCTTTAACAATGTTTTTTGTAAGTGAATTGCATTGGTTTTTACTAGTGCAACTTAACCATAACGTCCCTTTAACAATGTTTTTTGTAAGTGAATTGCATTGGTTTTTACTAGTGCAACTTAACCATAACGTCCCTTTAACAATACTTTTTGTAAGTGAATTGCATTGGTTTTTACTAGTGCAACTTAACCATAATGTCCCTTTAACAATGTTTGTTGTAAGTGAATTGCATTGGTTTTTACTAGTGCAACTTAACCATAACGTCCCTTTAACAATGTTTGTTGTAAGTGAATTGCATTGGTTTTTACTAGTGCAACTTAACCATAACGTCCCTTTAACAATGTTTTTGTCAGTGAATATATATATATATATATATTTTTTTTATTCTTATTCGCCAGAACACTGGCCAATTTGAATTGCACTCCCAACCAAAAAAGTAAAATATTTAGCAGACATCGGCCAAGAATAACAACAGCACCATAGAGCCAAAAAGATGAGGTTAAAATAATTTCTTTATTTGAATTAACAAAGTGTTAAAAATGCTATGTAGCTCCAAATATATATATATATATATATATATATATATATATATATATATATATATATATATATATATATATATATTTAAACAAATAAGAAACACTTCTGTCTCGACACAAAGGATGGCACACACAGGAAAAAGTACTTCAAGAAAATTGCCTCGCATAAAGGTTTTGTGACAAAATAAACTGCAAGCACGTTTTGTAAACCAACAGGGTCTGTTTCAAGGCTACTGGTTTGCATTGTCGCTGTCTGCCCTGTGGCTCAGTATATCAAAATGCTAATGCACTATATGAAATACAAGTTACAACGTAGAGTAGCATAGTTACAATGTAGACTAGCATCCAATCTAAAAAGTATATTGTAGGAACAAAAACAGGTAATTTTCTTACAATTTACTTTTTAGATTGCATGCTACTCTAAGTTGTAACTATGCTACTCTATGTTGTAACTATGCTACTCTACATTGTAACTTGAATTTCACAAAGTACACTAGTAGTATGATGAACTACTCGGCAGGGCAGACAGAGAACATTTAAAGTATTAGCCCTGACAATACTGATTTCTGTGACGTGTGTGGACATCTTTGCCAATTTTCTAACAAAATGGGCATCAATCTTAGGGGGATCCTGAGGTCTAGAATTGTGGCAATTAGGTGGAATATTTTGGCAAGTAGGCCCAGGTGTCTGTGTGTGTGTGTGGTGTGTGTGGTGTGTGTGTGCATGTGTGTGTGTCTGTGTCATCCCCATTATGTTCTTTCCCTGATATTTCCTGAAGAAGAAAGGTGATAAACTTTGGCAGATGTATCCACAGAGGAGGAATGTGGTGGAGGAATGTGGTGGAGGAATGTGGTGGATGAGAGCAAATCTTCTTAAACACCGCTCTTTCACATTTATTTCTATTTCCTTTTCCTGTTGAACGAGATCGTACACTATCATGGCCACCATCGTCATCTTCCAACAGGGACTAAATATTTCCTCTGTTTGCTAATAGAGGTGACCTCTGATTGCTAAGACTTTTAGAAAACAGCCAAATATATACAGTACACACATACATTACAATGCTCATAAATTCAAAGCAGGGCTGAGTCGTTTCATATACTATGGGTACCTACATCAATATCTTCTGTACAAATTCCCCAAAAAATGATCAAAATAATGTGGTCAAATTGAAAAAGTCAATTTGGCCTGCGATCAAGTATGCTAATACCCGTATGATACACTCAGATGTTTGGCTGGTGCAATTAAAGAAGGACAGACAGCATATACAGTTAAAAAAAACAGTAAACTGAATCTTCTTTGCTCATCGGAGGTCCACTATCTAAACAGTAGTAATTTTGTCTTCAGTTGCCTTCACTGTGTTGAACGCCAGCAATGCTGCATCCGACCTGGCCTCACTCCGAAAGAACCAGACTATATTATTTAAACCAATTTGGTCCCAAGTCTTTTATGTAATCTCCTTCTTCACCAAATTCCCCCAACTTAATACCAACAGACTAATTAAATTCTTACGACAACTGTGCTGTTTCCCACAGAGCGGGGATTCTCGTTCCAGAATCTATGCATAGTTTTCAGGAGCTTACGGTTAAAGAGAAGAATAACGACAGGGAACACCGAGGCATAGCACACAGAGAAGAAGAAGCGGATGTCCGAGAGGGAGGTGAGGACAGTCTTTGATGATGTGCTTTGATAAAACCATATTGAATTATCTATTCCGAAGAAGAGTACATAGAGAGCCACCAGGGTGCCAACCGTCGTCGAAGCTCTTGCTTCTGCAGAAAGAGACTGGGATCTTTCGGAGCTTCTTATGCCTTTGACCTGCTGTCCATGCTTGTACAACGTTTTTAATATGGAGTAGCTAGCGATGCTCATCCCGACCACAAACATGAGATCTCTTGCAAACAGAACAAAATTGTTAATGAGAAAAGCTGTGTTACCAGGAAAAATTACGATGCAGTAACTGATGCGGAATGCATAGTCCAAATCGGTCAGGTTTGTGCTGGAGACAGTGTAAAGCAACGGACTAATGCACAGAGTTGCGTTCACCATCAAGAGAAGAACAACAACGGGGCCGAGGAAGACCTGCAGCCGAGCTTTCACACGCATGCACGTGGCAGTCGTTGACATAAGAGTCACATACTGGAAGCAGCTGAGAAAACAGGTCAGGCAGATGGACATGGCACGGGAAACCCGTGAAACGTAAATAAGAAGGCGACAGTGGGTATTGTTGAAAACATTTGGCATCCCCAAAATGTAGAGGGTGTTGGGTAGTCCTCTGGTGAAGGACATCACCAGGTTGGATACTGTAAGGTTGAGAAGGATCACTTCTGATGTCATGAGTCCATGGTCCCACCAAGCGCTGAAGGAGAAAAGGGTCACAAGCAGGGAATTCCCCAAGATCCCAACAAATGTCAAGAACAAAAAAGAAGATCCTCTGAGAATTTGGAGGGGATCCATCAGCTGATGAAGATTCCTTGGAATCCTCCTCTGTAAATTATTACATGCAAATGAGTATGTTAATTGGAAGACTTACAAAACAATTACTCTTTAGAAAAAACTGCTAAACAAGTTAGCTACCTAATCTCTTTCCTAATGCATATCTCGCTGATATCACTTTTTATGATAGTCAAAGATTAATCAATATTATCAATTTTTTGCTCTTTTCTTTGCTATTTGGTGTATGGTTTTGAACAAACTACAGAGAATCCATTTAGGTAAGTAGCTACAGTGAGTAAAACCATAAATACTCTCCAATTCAACCTACTGGCCCACTTTCATTGGGGAATTGCACAGTTGAGACTCTTCCAATTTTTCTGCCAACCGACCTGACACTTTAGATTTTAAAAAGAGGAAACTTGGAAATGTATTAAGAAGATTAGATGCATGTGTGAGTGGGAGTAGGAGCAATTGGAACACTTAATCACCAGGAGCCAAGCGGTCCCTCAATATTTTGCAAAATGTTCAGACAAGGCCCAAGTTTCAAAGCTTTTTTTACCAAGAAGTGAAAAGGCCCATATATCACAGGGCAAATCCTAGTGAGATGATGTACCAAATACATTCTGTAAGTTAATTTTCTCATTGAGCACTAGAGATAGAATTCCTTTTTTGACATACATGAATATGCAGGACTGTAAAACTTACATGTCAACCTTCTTTCATCACGTTTGTAGCATAAATGACCATTGATATGAGGATCGCTTAACATCTTGAGTCAATTTTTAGACCAGCTCAAATCTTAGTTCTTGATGTGAATTTCCAATAACTCATGCAAAAGAGATACGCCACCTCTAACTAATTAATAATCCAATGCAGGTCTATCCTTCTAACACTGCTGCAAGACACCCAATATACTTGAAAATAGAGGTTCCATCTGACGAACATTGTGTTGATGACACCGGTGGCAGATAACATGCTAGGCACTACTATGCTATGAACCGTGCATGTGTTTGTTTGTGTACTGTGACATGTTTGTTCACCTCAAAGGCTCCTTTTAAGAAACACTTCCTGGATCATTGAAAAATCCTGCCTATGTCCTGCATCTTCCTCAGCGGAGACCGGGTAACTGGAGCGTGCACAGACAAGGTCCCCTTCAACTAAGGTCATTGCCACATTTTGATCAGTTGGACAGAACTGATCAATTATCAGAAACATCCACATCCACCTGGAGGCACCTTTGACAATCAAGGTGTTTTCCCTTTTCTGGTGTTGCGAGGGCATTTGTCAATATACGTCTATTCAAAGACCGCAAAGGTGTATTTATTAAGCTCAGAGTTATAATATTATGAGGTTTTTATGAAGCACTTCATGACAGAGCCTTCCAGCATCAAAGTGCTGCACTAATAGCTGTGCTTCTGGGTGATTTGGTCGATTTTTTTGTTGTTGAAATCATCCATTTCTTTTCTTCTTTCATTAAATTTGGCTGTAAATATATGCAGTGGGAGACCACCCACAGTACCCCGGACTACCCCCTATATTTATTATCACAATTACTCATCCACCACATTTATTTGCGGGCAAATTTGTCCCCAAAAATTCAACTAATGCTGATTCGACTAATTCTTCCTTGACCAAAACTCCCGTGGGCCAATTTAATATTACTAAATGTATCAACCTCGGGGAAGTACCAAGTGCTGAATAGACCCTGCTTGAATACGAATGTATCAAGCTCAGGTTGGCCTCATGTCAGAGTGGAGCACTCATGAGTAATCGACCTGACCAACATGGATGTATGTGATTTCACCGAGTTTAATTCACCTGAAGGTGAAATCTTTGAATTTAGTTTTCTTTGTTTTTTTTTTTTACTATGCGTGGTGAGAACCTCCACCCCCACACCTCCCCCCTCCTTATGCTATCCCCTCACCCCACCCCAATCTATGTTTTAAAACGCAACCAAGTTCGAAGAAAAAACATTTAGAAGATTTCACATTAGGTGAAAATGGATTTGGTGAAATGGACCAACATACAGTCAAAAATATCAATAGAGAAAATTGTAGCATGGTGATGCAGAGAGAAGGAACAAGGATTTAAGAGGAGGTAAGGGGGTAAAGTTCCTTCTTGAATGGATGGAGTGTCTACCAGATTCCTGGCCCAGGGCAGGTATCATTACAAGGGTTTGGGGTGTCAAAGGGGGAGACCTGTCTCCTAGTCTTACCCTTTTGGACATCTATCTATGGCCATTCTCATGCTGCAAGTGGTGGACGAGTGTTCGGGTAGGAGGAGTGCCTACAGCAGATAGAGTTGTTTCATGTCGTGTGTGCCTTTCTAGGTCATGCTGGGGGAGATCTTAGAGTAGAGTAGAATGAAATGTGCTTTAGGCAATTTGTAAGAAATAAATACACATATAAGCTTCCTACTACTATGTCCATGTCTTCTCTTCTGAGGTCCATTCTGTGTATCCAACATCAGTGCCCAGAAATCAGACAGTATGGGATGTTGTGTAAGAGGCTAGATTCTATGGGGGAAAAGGGGTGTCTAGTTAAACTGAAGGGGGGCCATTGAACACAGTTTTGGCACCTTTGAAGTCATGCAAAGTTTGAGGCCCTTTGAACACACACATTAATCCAGTTAATGCCTGATTGTGCTGTCCCAGTTCAAGTAGAACAGGCCCGACTGGATACACTGTCAATCACCAAGACACCTCCCATACACAATTCCACAGGTGTATGCCAGCAGTTGTCACGGCGGCCCGCCCTGCTAAGCTCAACCCCAGTTCAGTACATGCACACAATCAGACATCAGCCGCTGGGCCTCCTTCGCACTGACTGGTGTGCTCTGGATACCGGTATACAACGCCTGACAGTCTGAAGGTAACTTGTACGTTACCATTGATAAGTCACTGGACAGCTCGTTAGGTCATGAAATATGCACTGGGGTCCGTGCTTACACACCATCACGGCTACACACGTAGAGGCCCCGTATTGGTAGCAAACATCAAAGGGACTCACCAAAGTACTCAGAATGCTCTATTAGAGGATTTACAGGTGGTAGGAAATGTGGGGCACCTAGATGGATTCTTGGGGGTTAGGAATCATGACGCACTTAGACGCATTATTGGGCAATGGGTGTGGATGTATATTTTTTTAACACACAGTGCCCTCCTCATGCTTACCCACCCTTCTTTAAGATACTCTTCTAGCTATTTAGTGTATCTCACTTTTATGCAGCAGTCCTCTTTTTGTTTCCATGCCATCGCATCTGCCCTCTCTATCATTCGTTCCTCTTATTTTCTGGAGCATGTGACTGCATGTACAGGTCTCGCCGACAGACCAGGCTTTTTCTGCAGCCGCAACCGTTACCTGCCGTCGCCCTAAACCCAGGAAGAGTTTTGATGAGGATGAGGCTCCAGAGCTTATTCTAATAAACGGCATGATTTGACTGCTTTTGCGCAGGCTTGTCATTTATTTATTTAATTGTTTTTTATAACGCGCTTAATACCTGAGTTCGGTTTCTAAGCGCGGATCAGGGATTCAAACCTCTGTTGCTCTTCGTGGTCTTGCTTCCAAGACCAGCACGTTGCCCCTGTGCTATCCTCCGTCATGAGGCTGTCCCACCTAAACAGAGAAATCTGCTCCGCCTTTCAACACATAGCGCTGATTAGGAAAAGGGGTAATAGATAAAGCACCTAATAAGAAGAGGATCACCTGTGAGGGGAGTCTCTGGTACTTAAAAATAGTTCTCAAATTCATCAGTAAGTGGTTGCATGATGGACATGGTGGGATGCATGGATGCGGTGGTGGTGTGCATGGGGGTGTTGCGCATGATGATCCCCAGTTTCCCATGAACCGTGCCATTGTGTACTGCATCACTGTGACGTGTGGAGGAGAGATTAAAGTTTATTTCAGCATTATCGGTCAAGCATGCAGGCGAAGTTTCCATCAATGGTTCAAGTGTTATGTTATGTTACCTTGCATTTGCATAGCGCATCCTACCATATGCCAAGGCGTTGAAGCGCTTTGCTGATCAGAAAGGCAAGGGAGGAGTATCATAGAACATGCAATAGTGATAGGCAAGTGGTAAATTGGGTAGATAGTTGGGATGATGGCCGAGAGATAGATAAGGTGCTAGGAAGGCATGACAAGGAAAAGGTACAGGAACTATGTGTTCAATTGGACGAAATTTGTCGTGGGGACACGGCTGCATTCTATGGGATGCAGCGCCAAGAGGAGATATAGCTGGAGAGCGGTGTTCTCTGCACCAGGGGGCACATCTGGAATGTACTCACCTCGTGGTGAGTTGAGGCTTGTTGGAGCCATGCCCAAGAAAACACAGGCCCCAAGGCCATTCTACATACTTTCCTAGGTCCTCAGCAACATTAAGAAGGGGTTATATGTCAGAAATCCGAATTTACCAAGTTTCCAAGAGCTCCCTGAAAATGGAGCAAAACAACATTGATTATTTACTTTGGTTCCGCATGTATGTCGTGGGTACCACAAGGATTTTTATTTTATATATGTGACCAAAGGCTTGCACTTCTGGGCAGAGGGCCTAAGGGCACAAGGTTGTCTATTTACTCAATAGTGGTCAGGCTTTGAGGCTTCCACAGTGTCTTGGTGAGCCCGGGCATGCCGAGGAGTGAGTGCACATTCCCTCACTGCATAGACGCCTCTGCGCTGCCTTGGTGATCCCGGGCAGGCCGAGGAGTGAGTGCACATTCCCTCACTGCATTGACACCTCTGTGCTGCCTTGGTTAGTCTGGGCAGGCCGAGGAGTGAGTGCAGATTCCCTCGCTGCATAGACGCCTCTGTGCAGCCTTGGTGAGCCCGGGCAGGCCAAGGAGTGAGTGCACATTCCCTCGCTGTATAGATGCCTCTGTGCAGCCTTGGTGAGCCCGGGCAGGCCAAGGAGTGAGTGCACATTCTCTCGCTGCATAGACACCTCTGTGCTGGCTTGGTGAGCCTGAGCATGCTGAGGAGTGAGTGCACATTCTCTCACTGCATAGACACATCTGTGCTGCCTGGGCATGATGAGGAGTGAATGCGCATTCTCTCGCTGCATAGACACATCTGTGCTGCCTGGGCATGCCGAGGAGTGAATGCACTTTCTCTCGCTGCATAGTAACCTCTGTGCTGCCTTAGTGAGCCCGAGCATGCCGAGGAGTGAGTGCACATTCTCTCGCTGCATAGACACTTCTCTGCTGCCTTGGTGAGCCCGAGCATGCTGATGAGTGAGTGCACATTCTCTCGCTGCATAGACACCTCTGTGCTGCCTTAGTGAGCCCGAGCCTGCCGAGGAGTGAGTGCGCATTCCCTCGCTGCATAGATGCCTCTGTGCAGCCTTGGTGAGCCCGGGCAGGCCAAGGAGTGAGTGCACATTCTCTCGCTGCATAGACACCTCTGTGCTGGCTTGGTGAGCCCGAGCATGCCGATGAGTGAGTGCACATTTTCTCGCTGCATAGACACCTCTGTGCTGCCTTGGTGAGCCCGGGCAGGCCTAGGAGTGAGTGCGCATTCCCTCGCTGCATAGATGCCTCTGTGCAGCCTTGGTGAGCCCGGGCAGGCCAAGGAGTGAGTGCACATTCTCTCGCTGCATAGACACCTCTGTGCTGGCTTGGTGAGCCCGAACATGCCGAGGAGTGAGTGCACATTCTCTCACTGCATAGACACATCTGTGCTGCCTGGGCATGCCGAGGAGTGAATGCGCATTATCTCGCTGCATAGACACCTCTGTGCTGCCTGGGCATGCCGAGGAGTGAATGCACTTTCTCTCGCTGCATAGTAACCTCTGTGCTGCCTTAGTGAGCCCGAGCCTGCCGAGGAGTGAGTGCACATTCTCTCGCTGCATAGACACCTCTGTGCTGCCTTGGTGAGCCCGAGCATGCCGAGGAGTGAGTGCACATTTTCTCGCTGCATAGACACCTCTGTGCTGCCTGGGCATGCTGAGGAGTGAGTGCACATTATCTCACTGCATAGACACCTCTGTGCTGCCTGGGCATGCCGAGGAGTGAGTGCACTTTCTCTCGCTGCATAGACACCTCTGTGCTGCCTGGGCATGCCGATGAGTAAATGCGCATTCTCTAGCTGCATAGACACCTCTGTACTGCCTTGGTGAGCCCGAGCATGCGCCGAGGAGTGAATGCACTTTCTCTCACTGCATAGTAACCTCTGTGCTGCCTTAGTGAGCCCGAGCCTGCCGAGGAGTGAGTGCACATTCTCTCGCTACATAGACACCTCTGTGCTGCCTTGGTGAGCCCGAGCATGCTGAGGAGTGAGTGCACATTCTCTCGCTGCATAGACACCTCTGTGCTGCCTGGGCATGGCGAGGAGTGAGTGCACATTCTCTCGCTGCATAGACACCTCTGTGCTGCCTGGGCATGCCGATGAGTAAATGCGCATTCTCTCGCTGCATAGACACCTCTGAGCTGCCTTGGTGAACCCGAGCATGCCGAGGACTGAGTGCACATTCTCTAGCTGCATAGACACCTCTGTGCTGCCTTGGCGAGCCCGGGCATGCTGAGGAGTGAATGCGCATTCTCTTGCTGCATAGACACTTCTCTGCTGCCTTGGTGAGCCCGGGCACGCTGAGGAGTGAGTGCACATTCTCTCGCTGCATAGACACCTCTGTGCTGCCTTGGTGAGCCCGGGCACGCCGAGGAGTGAATGCACATTCTCTCGCTGCATAGACACCTCTGTGCTGCCTGGGCATGCCGAGGAGTGAGTGCACATTCTCTCGCTGCATAGACACTTCTCTGCTGCCTTGGTGAGCCCGGGCAGGCCGAGGAGTGAGTGCACATTCTCTCGCTGCATAGACACCTCTGTGCTGTCTTGGTGAGCCCGGGCAGGTCGAGGAGTGAATGTGCATTCTCTTGCTGCATAGACACCTCTGTGCTGCATGGGCATGCCGAGGAGTGAGTGCACTTTCTCTTGCTGCATAGACACCTCTGAGCTGCCTGGGCATGCCGAGGAGTGAGTGCACATTCTCTCGCTGCATAGACACCTCTGTGCTGCCTTGGTGAGCCCGGGCATGCTGAGGAGTGAGTGCACATTCTCTCGCTGCATAGACACCTCTGTGCTGCCTAGGCATGCCGAGGAGTGAGTGCACATTCTCTCGCTGCATAGACACCTCTGTGCTGTCTTGGTGAGCCCGGGCAGGTCGAGGAGTGAATGTGCATTCTCTCGCTGCATAGACACCTCTGTGCTGCCTGGGCATGCCGAGGAGTGGGTGCACATTCTCTCGCTGTTAGACGCCTGTGTGCTGCCTTTCAGTCACACAGCAGCACTGAGCGCTTGCCCTGCACACTTTCTCCTGCAATCACCCGACCAATGATTTTGCACCTTGTTTACACCCGCTGCACATTCTCCCTGCATTCACTGTGCATATTTTGTGCTTTCTCAGTTCATGTTTACTACACACTCTCTTCAGATAGCTATCGCATATGCAGGGTGAACTGGGTACCAAAAGAGGCCCTGGAAATGATGTTCAAAGTATTCCCATATTACACATTTTTGGCAAGCCCAATCCTTTTCCTATGAGAACATATGGAAATGTAATAGGTTACCGCACAAAAGAGACCAAGGGTGCAGATGTCTACCAGAATATCTCTTGAGTTCCCTATAGGCCAGTCCACCCCACCCCAGTGTGCAGAGGCCTACCGGGAAATCTCCAGAGTTCCCTATAGGCCAGTCCACCCCTGCCCAGTGTGCAGAGGCCTACCGGGAAATCTCCAGAGTTCCCAATTGGCCAGTCCACCCCTGCCCAGTGTCAGTATATGATGTGTGCATCTCAATGTACGCTGCCTGCATCTCACTTTACAATGTAAACATTTCAGTATATAGCATATACATTTATACATCTTGAATTATTTGTCAAAGGTCTTCCATAGCGCTCAACATTGCTTCACTCAAGGGTGGGTGAAAACATCCGCTTTTGATCTTAGCGATTGCCAACCAATTGCCAAATATGGGCGTGGCGGGAGAGGGGGCTGATTACGTGCGGGAGACCCCCGCCAAAAGCGCGACAGTTGAGAGGTATGCGTGACATCCAGTGATGCAAGCCTCATTTCCAGTATGTCCCAGTACTCAGACCCCTCTTTAATTCCAGAATTCCTCCTGCATTCACAGCAGCTCAATAACCCCTGCAGCAGTCCATTTGCCTTTACTCCCACTTATCTTTGCGCATGCACACAATGTTTTTATCCCCCATGAATTGGCATGACACAAGATTTCAATTGGCAAAATTGGCCGCAGTTTTATTTCCATGACAACAGAAGTATTTGTACACACTATTGACCTCATTCTGTACGTGTGGCGCTTGCTTGCCGGATTTCCTTTGCTTCCCCCTGTACTTGGTATAGTAGGCCCCCAACTCCCCCGACCCATTGTACCTGTTCCTATCCTGCCCGTGCAGGGGTCCGTGGGTGGGGAGAGCGCCGTTTGTTTTGGGGGGGAAGCTGAGCCTTATTTGTTCCTACCAGACACCCCCGCAGTTTAGGCCCCCAAGAGGCACTGGTCCAGAAGAGCGAAGACCCATTCCATTTCCTTCTGGCTCGTCCGGAGTCTATCATTTGTGCTTGGTTGCCCAAACACCGCCAACTTGTCATCCTCCGACCTGGGCGCCCTGCGACAGCAACGCCCAGGTGTCTTCCTCCGTGTATTTCGTGGGTGGGTGGGTGGAAAACGAAATTCCTTGCACTTCAGGTGGAGGCGACCGGGTCCCAGTGCAAGAGCGAGATGCCTGGTCCCTGTTCCCGCCTGCTTATATCCTGCAAGCCCCGCCCCTTTCCTTTTGTTTCCCCTTCGCTGGCTTTTGGGCCATTCGGCTTTTGGTGCCGTCCCGCCCCTTTGTCCTTTGCCCTTCCGGGTGAGGGCCCCAGCTCCCGGCGGCATGACCCCGCAGGGGTTACCCTGCTGCCTCCTTCATTTTTTCAGACGTTTTCCGTCGTCAGCTCCATAACCCCTGCAGCCGTCCATTTGCCTTTACTCCCACTTATCTTTGCGCATGCACACAATGTTTTTATCCCCCATGAATTGGCATGACACAAGATTTCAATTGGCAAAATTGGCCGCAGTTTTATTTCCATGACAACAGAAGTATTTGTACACACTATTGACCTCATTCTGTACGTGTGGCGCTTGCTTGCCGGATTTCCTTTGCTTCCCCTGTACTTGGTATAGTAGGCCCCCAACTCCCCCGACCCATTGTACCTGTTCCTATCCTGCCCGTGCAGGGGTCCGTGGGTGGGGAGAGCGCCGTTTGTTTTGGGGGGGAAGCTGAGCCTTATTTGTTCCTACCAGACGCCCCCGCCGTTTAGGCCCCCAAGAGGCGCTGGTCCAGAAGAGCAAAGACCCATTCCGTTTCATTCTGGCTCGTCCGGAGTCTATCATTTGTGCTTGGTTGCCCAAACACCGCCACGCCAACTGGTGGGTTCCCGCACACCGTTGGCTCCCTCCTTCCTCATTCCTTCTCACAACTCCAGCAATTTGGTGCAAATGTTCCAGAAAAAGAGCTCCATTCCCTTTGGGGACAAGGGCACCCCATCGGCTAAGAAATACTCGGGGGTCTTCCCGTCAATCAGGCCATGCCTGATCTGATGGAAACCTCTGCCCCTGCAGAATTTGGCAACTGCCCCGTTCAGCTTCCTCCTCGATTTCTCTACCGCCGAATGGTTCTCTGCCCCTCTCCATTGTGCCCGAGAAATCACCTCGGACCAGATGATCTCTGTCTCCTCCACCTGTGCCGCTATTTCCTGTAATGAGTTTGTGATGTCTCTCAGCAAGACCCCCCTCCTAAGGCTGGTCAGGTCATTCCCCCCCAAGTGTATCACCAACACATCCGGCTTCCGCCGCTTATTTAGCAGTTTATGCAATTGCCCTTTCAGCTGGGCCCATTTCATCCCTGGCACCCCGTGCCACTCGATCTTGAATTCTCCTGCTGTCAAGATCTCTTGCTGCTGGTTCCAGCTCGCCTTTGTCCTTGAGATGAATGAGTGCCCCACCACACATACTGTGCGTAGTTTCCTTTGGTGCACTGTTGATAAACGACATGGAGGGAATGGCATGGTTATCTTTACACTTTCTCTGGCCTGACATAACGTTTATAACATCCTGACGACCATCTCCCCAATCTCTTAATGTCATCCGCCCCCAGTCCCCCGACTGATGCTGAGGTGGCGGCCCCAATCCGGAAAGAATGTGTCCCAAACTGGCCCCCTGCCAGACCCATTTTATCCAGACCCAGCGCCATCACTTTCTTGAACTGAAAGCGGCTTAGTGCGGACCCATCCTTGTGCGTGAGCCATGGCGCCTCTGCCCCTGATGGCCGCCTCTGTCGCATAAAGTTTGCCGTTGCCGCCACCGGGCAAACCCTGCTCGCCTGAATGGCATGTACGGTCAGCGGCGCCCCTTTTCCTTTCTGATCCGTCTTTGACCTCCTCACATAAATTATGACCTGAGCGCTCCCCACTTGGATGTCCCTGACGCGCAAGAACCCATTCCCTTTGCCGTTCTTGTTTTCCGGCACGAGTTCGCCGATTCTGAGCGCCCCAAAAAATGCCACCGTAAAAGCAGCCGAGAAGAGCACACGCTCTGATTCCTCCTTACATACTTCCCCTAGACATTTAATTAATCCGTGCAATTTCCCAATATCGATTGGCCGCCTTTCATCTGGTTTTGTTATGCTTTGCCTCGCCCAGCCTTTCATGGCGAGCATGACGTAATGCTCCTTAGTGGGGTCCTTCTCCCCGCGCACTTTTGCATGATGTGCTATGGCCGCCAGGTGATAGCTTACCCACGCCCGGGTCTTCCCTGTTTTCCAGCACCAGCCTATGAATGCTCTCACCGGGTTCTCCCCGGGGTCCCCTGCTAGTACCTCCTCCTGGAACTGTGAAAACCGACTCCAACAAGCCCTGTACCTCTTGGTTGTACCGGGTGCCAGGGCAGTTTCTACCAATGCGGTCAGATCGCCCCAATCATCCCCCACCATTGTACCTCGAATGGGGTCATCTCCTCCCTTGCTTCGGGACAGCTCTCCCGGAACCGGTCCCACTGTAAACGAGACAAAGAATCAGCTGCCGTGTTTTTTACCCCTGGAATGTGCCGAGCTCTAACCTCGATGTTTAACTCTAACAAACTTCTGGTGAGTTCTCTGAGGAGCCTCAGCACCCTCGGGTTACTGGACGACCCTGTGTTAATGATCTGTACCACCGCCAAGTTGTCCGACCATAGCGCGACCTTAGAATTTTGCAGCTGCCCGCCCCACAACTTAAATGCCACCACTATGGGGAACAGCTCTAGTAGCGTGATATCTTTCGTGACCCCTTCCTTATGCCATTCCTCCGGCCACGCCATGCCGCACCATCTGTCACCCAGGATAGCCCCAAAACCCAGGGACCCCGATGAATCCGTGAACAATTTGAGCCTCTGACTGCTTGCCCAGTCAGCCCTCCAGATTGCCACCCCGTTGGATCTTGTCAGGAAGCTATCCCACATCCTGAGATCCTCCTTTACCTCTGCACCCAATCGGACGTGCTGTGCGGCATGTTGCAAGCCCACAGTTTTAAGCTCCACACTTCTGGCAAATGCCCTCCCCACTGGTATCACTCTGCCTGCAAAATTGAAGTTTCCAGCCAGTGCTTGCAACTCCCGCAAGGTCGCTTTGTTTTTCCCCATCAGTTCCTGAATCAAGCCCCTCAGTTTTTGTACCTTGTCCTGCGGGAGCCTACATTCCCCTTTAACTGAATCGATCTCGATCCCCAGAAATGTCAATGTTGTTGCTGGACCCACAGTCTTTCCTGGTGCTAGGGGGACCCCAAGCTGATCCATTTTAATTTGAAATACCTCCATCAGGGATCTGCACTCTTCCGTCCCCTCCCTCCCCACGAAGAGAAAATCGTCTAAGTAGTGCAACATTCCCCCCACCTTTTTTCTCCCGTTTTACCGTAAACTCCAGAAAGGAGCTGAATGCCTCAAAATATGAGCAGGAAATGGCGCACCCCATGGGGAGGCATTTGTCATAGTAGTATTTGTCCCCTAACTTAAAACCCAGCAAGTGGTGACTATCCTCGTGGATTGGTAATAGACGGAAGGCTGATTCTATGTCTGCTTTCCCCAACAACGCCCCTTCTCCTGCCGCTTTTACCATTAGTATCGCATCCTCCAGGGAGGCGTACTGCACCCTGCACTGTTCCTCTGGGATGCCATCGTTCACTGATTGACCCTCGGGGAAGGATAGGTGGTGTATCAGGCGGAATTGGCCCTCTTCCTTCTTTGGCTCCAATCCTAGTGGAGATACCACCAGATTGCTCAAAGGAGGCTTAGTAAATGGGCCGGCCACTCTCCCCAGCCCCACCTCCTTGTCGACCTTCCTTTCTACTACCTCGGGTTTCTCCAGAGCAGATCGCAGGTTGGCTGTCTCCCTTCCCCTTTGAGTCCCCGCCCCCGGGATCCTAAAGCCCCACCTGAACCCTTGCCATAGCAATTTTGCGTCAGCCTTGTTGTGGTACTCATTTAGATAGGGAGTCATGGCAAGAAGGCTAACTGGTGTGGGCAATGCCCCTTTAATCATACATTTGTCATTTATTGGTTCCCTAGCATTGCCCTGTTTTGTCGGTGCATCACTCAACGTTTCCTTTATTTTTTTGGTTCCCACCATCCCTGGGTTTTGCCTCTCCCGGAGTGGCCTTGCGGGGCCCGTACCCCCGCCCCTCTGGTGCTTGTACCTGCATGTCTTCCCGTATGAGCAATACCCTTCTGCAAACCTCCAGCAGACTTCTTGCTCCCCCTGGTGGGCTGCTGCCCGGTACACCCAGGAGGAGGGCCCGCGAAAGGACCCTCTCCCCCGTTGCGGGAACCCGCCTCCGCCTCTCCCACCCCGAGACTTCTCTCCTAGTGGCTCGCCTTGGGGTTCCCTGCAGGGGACCACTTTGTCCATGTATCCCCCGACATCCATCTCGTCCCATGACATTGCTGGCCATATCTGCATCTTTAATCTAAAGCCTCGGTCATACTCCAGCCATCCCTCGCCGCCATATTTCTGATATAAATCATGCACGTATTGCTCATATGCTATCATCGCCAGTGCATCCTGCGGGTCCCTCTCCAACATTACTGACATATACATCCTATAAGCTTTCAGCCAGTTGTTAATGGAACGCTCCACCTTGGTGGCCTCCCTGTCCCTTTTCTCCTTTTCCTTTTCTGATAGTTCCTTCAGGCCTCCCCCCGTGGGGACGATCCCCAACAAGTCAAAGATGTCAATGAATTCCTTCCTCCACAACCTCTCCTTGACCCCCCATGGAATGTGCCACACCAAAGAATTCACCGTAGCCCACATAGGTGCGAACCCTGGCATTGGCCTCCCATACTGGGTTGTCTGGCCCCACAATCCCCCTGTTTCCCCGCTGATCGGGCCTGCTGTTGACGGCTGAGCCGAGCTCAGCCCCCCTGTCAAGGCCGCTCCAGGCCCTATCTCATTCTGCACCCCCTGCGCCCCTGCAGGTAACCCCGAAGCCAACTGCTGGGCCCCCCCCATGCTTACTGCCGCTCCTGGCCCTTGGTTTGTCCATTCATGACCCCAAGGGAGCCCCGCCATCTGCACTTGATGCCCGCCTACCATAGGTGGACCCACACTAGGCAGCCCGACCGATAAGAAACCCCCGGGCGGTATCCCCCTCTTCTGAGGCAATTGACTCAGTCCACCCGACTGTGCCCAGCCTTGCGTGCTACCGCTGCACCAAGGCCCTCCCAGCCCTTGTGACGCCCCCGGATGCATGGCTATACCTCCTTGAGACACCCCCCTACCACAATACCAGTACTGGACACAACATTCGGCATTTGCCCCATTTTTCCCCATGCTTGCATGCATTCCATCACCATACCTTTTACCGCCTCCAGGGATGTTGTTCCTCCACCCGCGACCTCCACCGTTCTGGTCGCAGGAGTGTTGGGTGGGCTCACTCGATTCCCTGGAGCCTCAGCAGGTGTAGGAGCCATTAAGGCCGCATCCTCCTGCGCCCTCCCCTTCAGCCGTGGTCTCTTGGTGCTGCTGGCCTGCTCCTTGCTTGCTTTAGCCCTGGCCGTCATTGTCCTTTTCCTTTTGCTCCCCCGGGTCTCCTCGTCTTCTTCTTCCTCCCCCAGGCTGTGGATCTCGGCCTCGACCATGGTGGCCTCGCTGCCACTGTCCTGAAACATCAGAGGGGAGCTTTCAACCCTCTGGCTGCGCCCTTCCTGGCAAGGTTGGGCCACCATCCTGGACATCCAGTCTGAGCCATGGGTTGCTGCTGCCACCCTGGCCATTTCCATAAATGACGCGAGATCCATTGTTTGGCGGCCTTTCAATGGGTCAGCCACCTGCTTCCTGCTCCCCCTAGGCCGCTCGTTGCTGTTGCCCGTGTTCTGCTCCTCCCCCGCGGCGGCCTCTCCGTGTCCCGCCGTCTGATTTCTATCCTTCGGAGGTAGGGCGTGGGCGTCTGCGTGCCCTTGCGCTGGCCCCTCTGCCCGGGATGCTTCTGGTCGTTTTGAGAGGGGGGGGGGGTGGGCTGGTGCTGGGCTGATGCGTCTCCGGCTGGTGTTCCCCCTGTCCTGTTCCGGCTGGGCTGCAGCCCCGTGCGTCCTAGCCGCCTTTCCTTGCCCCTTGGCCCCTTGCCCTCCCGCCTGCGCTGCACGCCTGTCCTTCGGCTGTTGCTGGGCGGGCCCACCCGCAGCTCCGCTCCGCCTTCGTCGCTCGTTCCTGGTCCCGGGCTGAGCGCGCCTTCTCCCGCTGCGGCTCCCAACCGGCTGGGCCGTTCCTCCACGCCCCGCCGGCTGTCCTCCACCGGCTGTGCGATCCCGCCTGCTGGTTCCTTGCGGTCGCTTCTCACCGCGTTTCCCTGCTCTGCCGCTGATCCTCCTTCCTTCTGCTGGGCGGGCGATCCAGCTGCCAGTCCTTCGCCTTTTCCTCCTGCCGCTGCTTTGTGCTTCTCCTTCTCCCGACCCTCCGAGGTCCGATCAGCTGGGCTTCCAACGAAATTCCTTGCACTTCAGGTGGCGGCGACCGGGTCCCAGTGCAAGAGCGAAATGCCTGGTCCCTGGTCCCGCCTGCTTATATCTTGCAAGCCCCGCCCCTTTCCTTTTGTTTCCCCTTCGCGGGCTTTTGGGCCATTCGGCTTTTGGCGCCGTCCCGCCCCTTTGTCCTTTGCCCTTCCGGGTGAGGGCCCCAGCTCCCGGCGGCATGACCCCGCAGGGGTTACCCTGCTGCCTCCTTCATTTTTTCGGACGTTTTCCGTCGTCAGCTCCAGTCCCAGCGCTCTCCGTAAAATCCCTCCTCGCGCAACACAGCACTCTCTCTTGTGAGCACAGCACTCTCTCTTGTGAGCACAGCACTCTCTCTTGTGAGCACAACACTCTCTCTTGTGAGCACAGCACTCTCTCTTGTGAGCACAACACTCGCTCTCGTGAGCACAACACTCGCTCTTGTGAGCACAGCACTCTCTCTTGTGAGCACAACACTCGCTCTTGTGAGCACAACACTCGCTCTTGTGAGCACAACACTCGCTCTTGTAAGCACGGTTTCTTGCAGAGTCCTGGCTTGGGGCAGCAGCCAATTAATAATGTCGACCAATTACTATCCGCTTTTTGGTTCACACCCAGAAGTTTGTTCATCTGATGTGTGCCCTCAAGCGCTGATTTCTGTCATTGATTCCCAGCACAACAAGAGTTACTACCATTTTACTAATGTTGCTGGTGGTTGGGCTGCCAAGAGTAATTCAAGCTTCTACTGAAGGAAATCTAATTGTCTGGAGTTTTTTCAATAGCGACATCCAGGTTCATCAATAATTAGGTGTCAATCCAACAGTGTTTTGGTTGCACTAGAGGGTTGTCTAAATCCAGGACTCAAGGGCCGGATCCATGTCGGATTTTCAGGATACCGCTCATTAATATTCATGAGATACATTTGCATACAATTATTCTAAATATATGCACATTTCTGCTCCTGAATTTTAATGAGGGATATCCTGAAAACCCGTCAGGTTTCCGGCCCTCAAGAACTGGAGTTGGACAACCCTGCTTGACTAAACAGACAGAATAATCAGAATCCTGGATTACACTCTCAGGATTATATAAAAGCTATGCACCCTAATTTATATGTCAAATGTAAGTTTGCCCTTCATGTTGCACTATGTTTTAACATTTAATCAATGATATCGTCTTAACATGATGCCCTAGTTCATGGAAGATTGTAAACATACATGCTCCTCTCACGCCACTATTCCCTTCGCTCTGAAACTTGCAATCAATTTCCTGTTTCCATGGAATCAATTTCCTGCTTCTAAAAATTCCATCTCACATCAGTTCAAACCTCACTGAATTGAGATCTATAGCCAGTCAATGAGAAAAATGTTACCTGCCAGCTCCAAGTTAAAATCAAAGTGGGTGGACTTCAAAGACCACATAGATCAGGATTCCAGTCTTGCCTCGGCATGGAGACCGATGCTGTGCACTAAAAAGGGAAAAGATCTGGAGTAGCCCCACCTGCACACGTTGAGAGCACCCACAGTAGAAAGATACAATGAAATGGAAAGGAAGGCCAGATGGTCTGCCACGCTGAAAGCCGCTGCCACCGAGAGAGCCACCAAAACCAGCAAGAATCGCCCTACGTCCATCGCCAATGTTCAACCGATTGTAGATTGCGTCAACTGTTCAGGACTCTACCTTTGCTCTGAATTCTCCAGACGGGAAGAGATAGCCGAAACTCCTGCAACTCAATATCTGATCGCTGTTCGCAGGCGCATCTGGGAGTTTCGTCCAACTAACTCTATCAGAAATCTTATACAGTCCCTTCTTATATCCTAAATCCCAGACGGCAGCCGGCGTCTTTGCTGCCTGGGTGACCAAAACCTACTCCTTCCCTCAATCAGTGCGATTTGGCGCACATCTGCTTAGCTGGTAGAAATAAAATCTAATTTCTCCCTTTCTCCAAGAGCTCTCTTGGCTTCCATTAAAGGAGCAAATTACACTTACAATGTACTGCTTGATCTGCAAGACCTTTCATTTGTCTTAAGATTTTTACTTAGATAAAAGGGGATTTCCCCTTACTTCTAAGGTGAAACATAATTTACGGCTTGTGATAGTTGAGGATCATTATAGCATGGAAATACTTAAAAAGTACTAAATATTCCATGTAATCCCAACTCAATATTAGGTGGTATTTTAAACATAGGTGGTATTAAAATATCTTAAAACCGCAGACCATTATCAGTTGTGGTGGAATTGGATATTTACAGCGTGGCGTATATAGAAAATACTGTACGGGGTAAATACAATAGAAAATACTGTACGGGGTAAATACAATGTGTTAAATATCCAACGCAATCTCAACCTATTAATATGTAGTATTGTAATAATATACTGCATGTTTCTACACGTAACAAGGCCCTTTGTCTTCACCGTTCTGCAATCACAGAGGTTGACGTGATCCCAAGTAATCTGGCACAGACTTGAGGATAGACAGGATTTCGGTTATAATACATGTTACCTATATTATCAAATTCTTAATAATGCTGCATCCTTGTGTTTTAAGCTAATTCTAGCAAGGCTACCTTATAGCATGTGCATGTTTGAGGTACTCGACTGCACTCAGAGTGAAACTGACTAAGCATGACATTACTCCCTGTGACCCACGATGAGGTTATTCAGTACCTGCTACACTTCAAGCAAGGCTGCTTTATTGCACGTGCATTTTTGAGGTACTCTTGCACTGAGAGTGAAATTGACTAAACATGACATTACTCCCTGTCACCCAGGATGAGGTGAATCAGTACCTCGTACACTGGAAAACCAATGTATGAGCTAACGCTGTGCACCGTGTCACCTGTTCCATCATCTCACCTGTTCCAAGAGAGGTGTCTCACTGTTACCTTGGTTTCTTTAGTACCGCTGAAAGTCTTGCCAGTTCTGATTAATGTCCATGCCCATGGCATAGCTCAGGCCCAATTTATACACACACCTAGAAAACCCACGCTTACGACCCGTCCCTTGGGTTCTCACACCAATTAAATGCCTGCTTGATATTCAATCCTTTGTGCCCTTGTGACAAGAGAGATCTTCTGCAGTTTGCAATTTTAATTAAGAGATAGAGGCAGTCTGCAAAAAACAGTACATATGAACTGGTTAGAAATCATCTCTACAAATCAAATTTTCTTGAAGTTTGGCAGCGCTGTGAGTGAGCATTGATTCCATTAATATGTTGGCTTCAATGCATTTTTCATTTGACTGATTTATGTACAAGATGGTTAGTGTGGTAATGAAAATGTTGGTCTCATAGTAGAGGTTTCCCATAAACCTCTCACGGTGCTGGCATCTCCTTTCGTACACATCACCCCCACATTAATACCACCACAGAAAAGTAACCGCGCTGTTGCCATTGCTACTCAGCCAGGTGTTGCTGGCGAGGCTATTAATAGTCCATATTTTACCGCTGGTATTTGAATAAGTCCATTTCAGGAGCACTGGTTGTGGATCCCTAAATACGAAAGGTCTATATAAGTAACTAAAGCACTGATGTGTTTACAGGTATAACCATATTTAAGATGAGCTCAGAAATATAATTATTTTCAGTGCTGAGTGCGGCATATTACATTATCATGTTTTGCCGTGATGGTAATGAATTTATTAACGCCTGTAATTTTACCGCCAGTGGTAAATAATCTGTGGTTAGCTTCAGACAACCAGTATTTGCCCATTCCTTTATATACCACCATACACATTTTGCATTTACTGCAGTGCAAGGATTACCACTCTGTCTGAAATGCACCCTACGGTGATGCTCAGTACAATAAGTCCCAAGGCAAGGCATGAAGTCGATGTGGTATAGCTTTACCCTTACTTTACATGCATGTAGCATTTTACAGCTATTTGGTGGTGAAGTAGCGGCACGCCACACACAGAGTTCACATTTCCGCCGCGCATCCCTTCTCCGCCCTTCCAAGGGCAGGCGCTTTTACGCCTGCATTGACCCCCATGCAATCTGCTCACCTTTAGCAGCTGCTAAAAGCAGGTGATTTTCCATAGGACCCCATTGCAAATGCTGCCTGCCCTGCATTAACAGCAGTTGGTGTCTACACTTGTTTATGAAACATAGGACCTCATTACGATACTGGTGGTAGGTGTGCCGGTAAAACAGGTATGGCTGCCACCGGTATCATTATTTTTTTCCGGCCGCCAGGAATGGGTAATTACCGGGTCATTATGGCCCTGTCGGACCCGGCAATTGCCCATTCCTGGATGCCGGGAAAAAATGCTCCCCATTCCCTTTCGAGCCCCATAGGGCTTAATGGGAATGGGGAGGCCGGATGCACCGGCACCATTCAGAATGGTGCCGGTGCATCCGGCATGGTCTGCTCGCGGGTGCCGGTCCGCCCGCCAGGTCAGACCTGGCAGGGAGAAAAAGGCACCCGCGCGCAGAACTCGTTGTTTGCCGGTATGGTAAGAACGGTACCGACAATCTTACCAGTACCACTGTGCCCGGACCGGCAAACTTATAATGAGGCCCATAGACTCAATGCAAAGTGCAAGTGCAATTTCTGCTGATTTTAAGCTTTACTTTTCAACTCCAATTTTGCACATGGGAAAATTCCATGGAGGGGGTCCCAACAAAATGTAAGCGCTAACAATGGACGTCTGCGCCATTCTATTAGCGCTTGTTGTAAAATGGCCGCCGTCTCCATTACTTTAGACTTTTCACACAATCTCTCTCTCAGTTTGTGGTTTTATTTCCTGTACAAAGGATGATTTTCCTTCTGGTTCTATTATCCGTGTTAACACACACTATTGGGGAGTGCACCCCACATCCCACATTTCCCTATTACATTCCAGGATCCTACTGCAGACAAATCCATGCAAATACCCAGGGACGTCATTTCATCAGAATGCCAGGGGTAGCGGAAGTGACATCACACGACCCTTGACCCCTGATGACATCACAAGAAGTGATGTCATTTGACCCACCCCAAAGTGATATCACCGGAAGCGTTGGAATACGACCTTTCACGCGTTCACAAAACAGGAAGTGACATCACATAGCATTGTACACTACAGAAAATATGGTTACGATATCACTATAATGTGATGTACATTTCCTACAAGAATGTATTGCCATATGTATTGTTAAGATCAGTGTGTATAAACCCATATTACCAAACTACTGTCAATGCAAGCAGATGTTCATGACCAAATGATAATGATGTGTTATTATATAGCACTTATGCTTAAGCGCTTTATATAGAAAAAATATACACCCAATATCACCCAACCTGTGTTGGTACTCATTTATCGACCTCAGAAGGATGAAAGGCTGAGTTCAGGCGTTTAAGAACAGACTAAAACAGTGACTCACCCCCTGAAGAGTGCCTGAAATAAACCTTTAATTAGTCTAGCAATTCTTGTATAGAATTCCAGAAAGACACATTATTTGGTTTCCTATTCTTTCTTATTTAGGGTCAGTGCTGAAAGTGTTAGACTTGTGTCACTCCTGTTCTTATTTTTCTTATTTTTTTTGAAGGGACCTGAACAAGAAAGCCACATGGTGCTGGCCACAGCCCAGGAGCTTGCATTACAACAACAAAAAAAAAGTAATTTTTGAAATGTTTGAAATTTTTTTTAGAGGTCACAAAAGAGACCCCAGAGGTCGCAAGGGAGACCTCAGAGGTCGCAGTTGCGACCTCTGGTTACCCCTAAATGACGTCCCTGCTAATACCCATTCAGACAAAATACTACAAATTCCCCCCGAAAAAGCAAATGCTCACAAAAGGGAGGTTCAGGGGAGTATGGTGGGAGGAGTCAGTGTGGGCTACGAGGTTGAGTGAGGGGGGGCTCATGTGGAAAAGTCAGGATTTGCCTGGTCTGGACCCTGAACATCAGTTTAGATCCGATTCTTAATCCTCTGATTCTCAGCCTCTATGCCATATAAGGAAAACCCAATTTGGTGTTTATTTCAATATTTATTTACTGGGAGTTTGCGATGCATCCCACGCGGGACCACTTCGGAGCTCAGGTGGCAAAGAATAGGTGGTTGGGACCCGCAAGAAGTGGGGAGAAGATGGCGATGTCCATGTGTGATCCACAGGGTTGCGCATTCCTGGACCAAGTGCTGTGATACCTCCGGGTCTGGGCGCTGTCAACAAATCAAATCAATAAATAAATAAATAAATAAATACATAAATAAATAAGTAAATCCTATACGATAGAGACTGTCTGTACAACGTGTGTTTTTTGTTTCAGCTCCATCTGCTTAAATTAATGATCACTGATCATTCACATTTATAGACTGTATATACCGCCTCGCCGCATGGATCCCAGCATGGACTCTGACACCCGGTGTGCTCTTGCGGCCTCATATAGAACGTGTATCACTCATATGCTGAATCGTGTAGCCCCTATGAAGTCTAACATTGTAAAGGACGGGTTATGACAAAACAGCTAGTTTACACCCGCTCCAGATGATCTTAATAAGAAGAAAAGGCAGGCTGAACATATCTGGCTTAAAGTTAGGGCATATATAAATAAAGCAGTATGGAAAACGCAGATAAAAGTTTAACGCCTAGCTATTTATGAAGCAAAGAAAAATGTCCTTAATGAGCAGATCACGAATGCCAAAACAATACCCAAACTTTTGAGGTTCTAAAAAACTGGAGGAACCTAAGGTTCAGCCCCAATCCTCCGTTCCTACCAAGGAAGACTGTATTAGAACCCACAAAGCATTTGAAAACAAAATGAGTACAGCTTGTATGAAATTCGCGAATGACCTGCTCTCTGACACACAGCACAGACCACTGGAAGCTAAGGGAACTTCTACTTACTCGAAATGTTCGTTTGAAGCGATCACAGAGGCAGATATGAAAAGACCCTTGGAGAGATACACACCACAACCTGCCCTGGTGATGCCATTCCGTCAAAGGTCCTCATACGGAAACAGCAAACATGTCAGCCCCCTTTCTCACACGATTAGTGAATGCTTCCTTCGCACAATAACATTGTTCCAGACTCCATAAAGGAGGTAATGGTTACTGTGAAGGCATCATGAAGTATGACACAGACAACAGACTTAAAATTCAAACAAAAGATATTTATTAACTTACATGTCAAGATGGTTGAAGGCCTCACTTTCCCTATGCTAAGGTGGGATTTCCCTTCCTGAACTAAACTAAGGACAGTCTGGGTGAAAGAGTACAACTTAAAAGTCTGTCCTTGTCCAAAACATATCCTTGTCCTAACAATCTACAATTAACCAATGTGTAGGGATGCCACAGTTAATAGAAATAGTGTTCAACTTAAAGTTCTGAGCTTCTGCCAGCCCACGGCTTACTATCAGTTCCTCTTCCCCAAGTACAAGAAAGTTCCCTGAGAAAGTCTCAGTTTACCTTCTCCCAGTTTGGTGCGGCACAGTTCTGAACCAATCCTTGGGGTTCCCTTCCCCAAGATTCAAGTAACACAATCCAAAAGAAAGACGGGGCCTTGAGACTCTGTTATCAAGACAACAAAGGTGGTTCTTGTAAGCCTCAGGGTTCCCTTCGCCAACACATCAATTCTGCCACCTTGTTATAGTCTCTCTTAAGGAAAAGGTCTTAACAAAACACCGGGTCAACTTGACCTTCTTTCTGGCCCGCATTGCCACCTCGTATGCAGTGGTTTCCTTAGGCTGTTGTGCGGAGTTCTTATGATTCACCATGCAAGGCTCTCCGGTCTAGGCACAGTTGTTAGACCACACGGTCCACTCATTACAGGTCACACAACCAGGATCCTACGACTCCTTGGAACACACACGCATACTCATAGGTCTACTTGGCACTGGCTCCTGGACACCAAGTCACCTTCACTTGGCTCATTTTCTTGGTCTCTTAGCATTGTGGGTATTCTTGCACTTCAATGGCTTCTCCTTAGTAGCCTTGTGGCCCTGACACCATGTGTTCCTCACCCCCTTCCTGTCTGAGGCCTTGTCACACTGCATTCTCTCACAAAAGGTTCACTGGGATTAACTAGGAGTGTTGCAGTAAGGCAACAAAGGCGCTGGCAGTGCTACTAGCGCCGTTGTTGCCATGCCGCAACATTCCGAGTTTGCTCGCAAGTGCCGCTCTGGACACCTGGTCAGACCAGGTGTGCCGAGCGGCACCCGCGAGCAGACGAGGATGGTAGCAACGGTACCATTATGAATGTACCGCTGCTACCATCCTCCCCATTCCGGGTCCTGCAAAAGGGAATTACTGGGCCCTCCAAGGTCAGAATGACCCGGTAAGTGCCCTTTTGCGGGACCCGGACCTGGGTTTGGTGGTAGCCATGCCCTTTTTAAGGGCATGGCTACCTACAAACTTGTAATAAGGCCCACTGTCTTCAAAGGGGCACTTTTATTCTTCACATTTTTAAAGTTCTATTCAGTTCAGGATTCAATGTGCATCTTTTTATTTCAATGTTCAAGTGTCTCTTTTGGTCGGTAATCAATGAGCCTTTAGTTGTTCAAAGTAAAGTTTTTATTTAGCTTGGTATTCAAAACCCACAACTTTGTTTCTATACTGAGCGTATGGCCCTTTGGGTAACGTGCATGCAATGGATCGGGATGCAGAATAACTGCGATGCCAAATAATCAAACCAACTCAGGAGGATGGCAAAGGTGCTGTTTTATTAACAATTACCTAAAACAGGGAGTTACAACGGACATCAACGGACGTTTGCTCGAGCTCTCAATGCATTTCTCATAAAAACATCCTTATATGCAAAAAATATGTCAGTCGTGATGTCATACTACGTGGCAAATTAGAAAAACCTACTAGGGGTTGTGAAAGGTTCAAGGGGAACATCTAAGTATACTTTCTATAAGGGGCAGGATTGTGATTGGCTATCTATTGTCAGGTGGACAACTTATGCCTACCTTTAAAACATGTCATATTTGACACTATTAAGTACACAGTATATCATTGGTTCTCAAACTATAAGGCGCTTCATTATATGGCCCTCCATAATTGGTTGGCATTCTCGTGCCATGTCTGGAACATTCGGTTCACTTAGCAGCACGAAAGCTCAGACCCAGGTGCCAGGAGATTTACTTGACTTCACCTCCCATCCAATTAGTGCAACAGCTCTCATCACCCATGCCTTCTGCCATGAAAATTGTCTTTGAACTTGGCCTTGCAGAGTAATCTTGTCTCTGGGAATATAAGAGATTGCGAGCACGCACTATCGTTATTCTTGAACTCCATGCTGAACTCTATTTCCATCCTTGGCTCACGTGACAGGAGACAATGATTTGGCCCATTTTGTAGTATTTAAATGTGTTAAATGAATAAAACTCCCCGGGGGCTCCAATTTTGTCAGTGTAAATCCTTTCACTCGCTTGAGAGAGAACGAATATCAAACTGCTGAAACCCAGCACAAGCATTCCCAAGGCCAAAAGAGAGCAAGTGTTGCCAAGAGTCACAAGAGTGCAAGCATTGCAAAAGACCAAGAAAGAGCAAGTTTTGCCAAGAGTCACAAGAATGCAAGCATTGCCAAGGGCCAAGAGAGAACAAGTGTTGCCAAAATTCAAGAGAGTGCAAGCATTGCCAAGGGCCAAGAAAGAGCAAGTGTTGCTGGGAGTGAAGAGAGTGCAAGCCTTGCCAAGGGCCAAGAGAGAGCAAGTGTTAATAAGAGTCAAGAGAGTGCAAGCGTCGCAAAGGGCCAAGAGAGAGCAAGTGTTGCAGCAATAAAAGATGGACTGCTAGTGTTAGCCCGAAAAGCTAGAGATATGGCTAACATCCCAGGAGATGAAGTGACTGGAAAGTTAGCCAGAATTGATGCAGTATTGTCGAGTGAGGAATCCTTCACCTTGTGTACTACAATTCTGGATACAATGGGCCTCATTACACGGTAGGCGGTGAGCCATGGCGCTATTAGCGCCATGGCTCATGCCGGTAAAATACCGGCACTGCCTTGGCGGAAAGGGGATTTACCGCCCCATTCCAAGGTTGGAGGGGCGGTAAATCCCCTTTCCGCCATTGCCCTTCCCCATTCCCATTTCTGCCCCATAGGGCTCTATGGAAATGGGGAAGGCGCTAATTACGCCACCGCAATTTTGCGGTGCCGTAATTAGCTCCGAGGTCCCTTAGCGGGTTGGATTTTAACGCCTGCAAGAAGCAGGCGTTAAATCCTCCAACCCGCAAAGGGACCTCGTAGTACGGCGGTAAGGGTTAACGGTCACCGTTGCCATTAACGGTGACCGTTAACCCTTACCGCCGTCCGTGTAATAATATGTTCTAATTATGCCCCTTTGAAATCGAAGAGTAAAAGGATCTCCAAACCTTTGTTTACCCAAAATCTAGTTCCTATTTGCAGGCAGGCTTGTTGAACAGATAAGAAGTGGCGAAAAAGTAGTTTCCCTGAGAGCGCTGGGAGATCTAAAACAGTGGTGAAGATCTATACAAGCAATTTTTAAGGCCAAGAACGATTTCCTTCATAAATAAATGTGTACCACCAGCAAACAGCCAAGAGAAGTAATTGCGGTGGTAACTAGTTTCCGCAATGTCAAATTGTATTGTCTTGAGCCCTCACCAGCACAGGCTAACATCTTTAATGTGTTTTTTAAAGAAAAAATGGAAGTCATCCAAGAAAGTATTATGTCTAAGTCTCAGGAAGGACATTTGTGTCCCTCTATTGTAGGTGGGTCAGGATCGAGCCCTCTATTAGGCGTACCAGAAGCCAGGATTAGAGAGGATTGTGTGCTGTTTGATTTTCAGCCGTTCACAGAGGACCAAGTACAATCACTCATTTTAAGTTTCAAACCAACCAATGAAACCCTGTTCACTCTACCTGCTTGTACCGCCAGATGTCCAGCTCAGGATCTTACTCCTTTTATGACCACCTTTATAAACAGATTGTTAGCCCAGGAGATTGTTCATAGTAAGCTAAATAATTCCATTATTACAAGTTTACTAAAAAAAACGAATCTGGACCCAGCCAGCCTGAAGAATTGTCATCCGGTTGCAGGTCTGCCGTGGCCCAGAAAGATACTGGAGAAGGTGGTTACCTCCTAACTGCAATTATTTGTAGAAAAGGAGTCACTGCTGGATAGATGTCAATCAGGATTTTGGCCCAAGTATGGGACCGAGACTGCATTGTTATCGGAGCATAACAAGTTGTTGGACGTCGCAGATAAAGAGGAGCTCTCACTATTAGTGATGCTGGACCTGTCTGTGACCATCCACGTGGTGTCATGATGCCTACCTCCAAGGAGCCAGACCAGGCCCAGCTACCCCAGAGGCAGACATCATGTCCCCGAGGGAAGTCTCAGCAGCCCCAAGTAGGGGCCCTTTGTACTCAGTCCTGGCGCCTTTGGTGCCAGGCCCATATTGGACAACAGTCCTGGCGCCATAGGCGCCAGGCTCATAAAAGATGACTTTGTGTTTAAAGGTGCTTGGTGTAAACTTACCTGATGCAGACCATGCTACAACATCCGGGCCATCTAGAGGCCTGAATGGGACTACTTTCTCTTTGGGGACTACTTAACCACACGGGTGTGGCCGGAGGAAGAATACATACCCGAGAGGAAGGATACATACCTGGAACTACTTGAAGGCTATTTAAGCCACGCCCAAGAAGCAACTCACGCTTCGCGTTGTTCTGCATCTAGCAGCTGGACGCTCACCGTGTCTGCTCCTGCATCCTGACTTCTGCCAAGCCTGCCAGCATCCTGGAACACCTGCAAAGGGAGAAGAGAAGAGAATAGGAGAAAGAAGAGTCCTTACCTGCTAAATCCGCATTCCGGAGACATTTCGCCGACGATCCTGAAAAGGAAGACTTTCATTTTAAAAGCACATCGCATCGATCGCTGCAGCGCCGCATTCCACTCACCTTTACGAGGCGCCTCCATGTTCATCAGCGACCATTTGGATCTGCAACCACATTTCAGCGCCTAGGGAGAAAAAGACAAGAACAAAGGTGAGCTAGGGAAGAGAATAAGAAAACCTTAATTTGCCATCATAAGACTTACCTGTTGGGTCATTCCCACTTCATTTCGGGTCGGTGCCACATCCTGGCATTTCCGGACCCCGGCCCCTAAGGGGAAAAAGAGACATCAGCGTTAGTGAGCGAATGCTAAGACATTACCTGAACGCTCATTAAAGACTTACCTGATATCTACTGGAACTGCACCTTTCACTTCGGGTCGGTGCCATATCTCCGGCATTTCCGAACCCCGGCCCCTATGGGGAAAAAAGACACAAGCATTAGTGCATTAATGCAAGGACACTAAAGGAACCTCTCATCAATCAACTCACCTGAGTTTCCTTCGTCGGTTCCATTGCTCATCTCGGAATCTTTGTTCTGCACCTGAAATAGAGACAACGGACAATTATTATTTCGGGCTCATACTTATAAACAGAATTCTCACAGTACTTTATCGGGAAGGTCAAGCAAACTTGAACTCTCTACAATCCATGATCCAGTGAAGTAACTGGATTACAACGCGCCCCTGCATCAGAAGCAGGATGGAGAGCTCGTCCTTTCAGACCCTAAGAAGGATATTTCTGCGAGTCAGACAAGCCAGATTTGAAGGTCCAGTCCTGTCCATCTTCCGAGTCCTGCGCTTCACCATAGAAAAGGCAACAGCACTCAAAACCAGGCCTGCGCCTCCGTGGGAGTCAGGTGAGCGTAACAGAACGCGAAGACTACCTACAATTTCCCACCCGGGCGCTATGGAAACTTCCGAGACAGACCAGCTGGCCCAGCTTTTGGGGGAATTACGGGCAGAAGTACACTCCGCCCGCCAGGAGACTAACGCTCTCAAAAGAGAACTGATCCTATCTAAGGAAAGAACTGATGACCTGGCCAAACGGTTGTTGCAGGGTCAGGCAGGACAAACTCCTTTACCTAGTTCCGGGGGTAATCCCACTTCTATGATTTCGAATAACCCGGTACAAATCAATCTACCTGGAAACATGCGTTTGGCCTCGCCTGAACGTTTTGCTTGGGACCCCAAGAAATATGCCGTTTTTATGAACCAATGTCGCTAACACTTCCTATGCAGACCTGGGGCCTTCCCTAATGACCAGACCAAAGTAGCTTTTGTATTATCTTATCTCAGCGGCAGTGCTGCCGATTGGTCAGTTCCTTTGGTAAATCAAGATGACCCAATTCTCCAGGATTTTCAAGGCTTCCATGCAAGCATGGAAAAATTATTTGCTCGACACTCTCAGGGACAGGCCCTAGACAACGAACTGCTATCCTTACAACAAGGTAACCAGGATCTCTTGTCTTACATCGTCACCTTTAATAGGTTGGTTGTGGAAACTGGGTGGCCAGAGAATAAAAGGATCACATTATTTCATCGAGGTCTGCGCGGAGAACTTAAAGACGTGCTAGCCCAAATAGTAAATCCACCCCAAGTCTGCACGGAGTACATAGACCTTGTGGTCCAACTTGATCACAGACTTCAGAATAGAAAAGCAGATCGATCCAAGTTTGAAACCAGAGTGTTGATCAAAACTCACGCTAACCCCAAGAGTACCGACGTTTCAGAACCTATGCAAATCGGTGGAGTTAAAGGACCGTTAACGTAGAAGGAACGGGAGAGAAGGCGGCAAAAGCAATTATGTCTCTATTGCGGAGCTTCTGGTCACTTTCTACGAGATTGTCCGGTAAAACCACCTAAGAAGGTGGTTGGAGCCACTGACAACAATTTAACTGAACCTGATTCGGGAAACTACCAAGCCCGACAAGCGTAGAGGTCCGCTTGCCGAGCTTGAAAACAAACTCTTTGACCTCGCATTTCATCATGCCAATGGTCCTTGTGGATCCGAAACAGCCTCGGCGGTTGAATGCTATAAAGGCATACATCGACAGTGGAGCTATTGGAAACTATGTAGATCGTGAATTGGCCTCCAGGATTAACCTCCCTCTCCGTCCGAAAACTAACAAGGATGTCATTACTACAGTTGATGGAACCGAAATAGCCTCAGGGCCGGTAACTCATTCCACTACAGAAGTGACACTAGTGGGTCAGGATGTACATCGGGAAGCTATTGTGTTTGACGTAATCAAGGCCCCACAGTTTCAAGTAATTCTAGGAATTCCTTGGTTAGAAACACATAATCCTCAAATAGACTGGCGAGCAAAGAGAATAACCTTTTCTGATTGTGAACAAACTTGTTATCCAAGAAATCCAAATATGGGCCTGGCCTCAGTAACTTCCGCCACTATACAACTACCGGCTGAGTACCAAGAATTCCAAGACGTTTTCCAAAAAGAACAAGCCAACACGTTACCTCCCCACCGATCGTACGATTGTCAAATCGATCTGGTACCCAATGCTCAACCGCCTTGCAGTAGGATTTATGCTCTTACTGAACCTGAGAACCTTCATTTGCGTCAGTATTTAGATCAGTACCTTGCCAATGGTTTTATTCACCCATCAAAGTCTCCTGTTTCCTCAGCTCTGTTCTTCGTGCCGAAAAAAGAAGGCGACCTTAGAACATGTATTGACTACCGCGCCCTAAATCAAATAACGATTAAGAATCGTTATCCTCTGCCTCTGATCCCTGAACTTCTCGACCAGGTAAAAGATGCTTGTATGTACACCAAGTTAGATCTCTGGGGAGCTTATCACCTGGTGCGTATAAAAGAAGGCGACGAATGGAAGACTGCATTCCGCACCAAATATGGGCTCTTTGAATATCAGGTGATGCCCTTCGGATTGTGCAACGCACCTGCCGCCTTTCAATACTTTATGAATGACGTTCTTCGGGAACTTCTCGATGTTTGTGTCATCGTATATATCGATGACATCCTGGTGTACTCCTGTTCGGAATCCGATCACAGAAAACATGTCAGGGCAGTTCTTGAAAAATTGCGCCAGCACAAACTGTTTGCAAAACTCGAAAAATGCGTTTTTCATACCACAGAAGTCGAGTTTCTCGGATTCATCCTGACACCTAAAGGAGTCCGAATGGACTCGCGAAAGGTGGACGCCATCCTCAAATGGCCATCTCCTAGCTCTGTGAAGGGGGTTCAGAGCATGCTTGGTTTTGCCAATTTTTTATCGAAGATTCATCCCGGAATTTTCTCGAGTGGTCCAACCCATCACAGCTCTCTTACGGAAGAATAAACGCTTCGAATGGACTCATGAGGCAGAACAGGCCTTTCAAGACCTAAAGACTAAATTCACCTCTGCACCTGTGTTGAAGCATCCACGCCCAGATCTCCCTTACATCGTTGAAACCGACGCATCCAGCTTAGCCATGGGAGCTGTCCTGTCTCAAAGGGATCCAATAACTAACCAACTACACCCTGTAGCCTTTTGGTCCAGAAAATTCTCGGCTCCTGAAATTAATTACGCAATCACCGACAAGGAGTTACTAGCTATTAAGTCCGCCTTCAAAGCTTGGCGTCATTACCTCCTCGGCGCAATACACACCATCACAGTGATTACAGATCACAGAAATTTGCAATATTTAAAGACGGCCAAAGCCCAATCATCACGTCAACTCCGATGGGCTTTATTCTTTGCGGAATTTGATTTTGTAATGACATATCTCCCTGGTTGCAAGAATGGCAAAGCGGACACTTTATCCCGGATTGGGATGGAAGAAACAAATTCGAGCTTAGAACCTGTACCGATTATACCTGAACAGAGAATTTTGGGTTTGACCTCTTTACAAACTATTGAGGATGTTCAAACTCGAGTTAAACAACTATTAGACTCCACAGCCTTACAAGAATGGAGCCAAAAGGGGTCACACTTTTCCGTTAATAACGATTTACCGTATTTTAAGGGGCGATTATTTCTGCCTAACAAAGAACTGCAAGAACTCGTTATCGCCCATTATCATGATACATTAATGGAAGGACATCCTGGTATCGCTAAAACTGAGGAAAAGATCAAACGACAATTCTGGTGGCCATCCTGGAGAAAAGACATAAAATCTTTTGTGATGTTTTGCGGAGTTTGCGCCCAAAATAAAGGTCAAAAGAAAAGACCAGCCGGTCTTCTACAACCTTTGGATATTCCACCGGCACCTTGGCACACCTTGTCGATGGACTTTATTACCGACCTGCCTCCTTTCTATGGATACAACACTATCTTGGTGATTGTGGATCTCTTCTCCAAAATGGCCCATTTTATCCCTTTAAAAAGTTACCCTCAGCCTCCATCTTGGCCAAGGAATTTCTGGAGAACATAGTTCGTATGCATGGTTTTCCATCCATATTAGTCTCAGATCGAGGAAGCCAGTTTATTTCCCATTTTTGGAGGAAATGTTGTCAACTGGCGGAAATTGATGTACGACTATCCACCAGTCACCATCCCCAAACCAATGGCCAAACCGAGAGAACTAACCAAACCCTTGAACAATATCTTCGGTGTATGTTGCACCAATCTGAATGCAATTGGAAAGACATTCTTTGGATCGCAGAATATGCACATAACAATTCTGTACATTCTGGAACAGGACAAACCCCTTTTTACACCTTGTATGGTCATCATCCTCGAACCTCAGACCTGGACCCTCCTCAAAACCTGGAAATGCCTTCAGTAAATCATTTGCATTCCACGATAACCCGAGCTTTCAAAGAAGCTACGACTCATATTCAGCAAGCCAAGAGAAAGTACAAAGAAAATGCTGATTTACATCGAAGTGAAGCACCTCCGTACCAAATAGGGGACCAGGTGTGGCTAGCAACTAGACATTTACCTCTCAAAGGACCGCAGACTTTCAACCCCAGATACATAGGACCCTATCCCATCAAAGCTATAATCAACCCGGTGGCCTTTAAACTCGATCTACCAGCGAACATGCAAATTCATCCCGTTTTTCATGCCTCACTGTTGAAACCGGTGCAACCAGGAACCAGACTGATCAAACCACCAGAACCAATTCAGATTGATGGGGAATTAGAAATTGAAGTTAAAGACATATTGGATTCCAAGGTGTTAAAGTCAAAACTCTTCTATCTAGTTGATTGGAAGGGGTATGGACCTCAGGAGAGATCTTGGGAACCAAGCGACCATGTACACGCGCCCCGATTAATACAAAAATTCCACCGAAAAATTCCCAAACAAGCCAAAACCCCCGGAGAGAACAACCTTGGGAGGGGCCTTGGGAGGGGGTACTGTCATGATGCCTACCTCCAAGGAGCCAGACCAGGCCCAGCTACCCCAGAGGCAGACATCATGTCCCCGAGGGAGGTCTCAGCAGCCCCAAGTAGGGGCCCTTTGGACTCAGTCCTGGTGCCTTTAGCGCCAGGCTCATATTGGACAACAGTCCTGGCGCCATAGGCGCCAGGCTCATAAAAGATGACTTTGTGTTTAAAGGTGCTTGGTGTAAACTTACCTGATGCAGACCGTGCTACAACATCCGGGCCATCTAGAGGCCTGAATGGGACTACTTTCTCTTTGGGGACTACATAACCACACGGGTGTGGCCGGAGGAAGAATACATACCTGAGAGGAAGGATACATACCTGGAACTACTTTGAAGGCTATTTAAGCCACGCCCAAGCAGCAACTCACGCTTCGCGTTGTTCTGCATCTAGCAGCTGGACGCTCACCGTGTCTGCTCCTGCATCCTGACTTCTGCCACGCCCTCCAGCATCCTGGAACACCTGCAAAGGGAGAAGAGAAGAGAATAGGAGAAAGAAGAGTCCTTACCTGCTAAATCTGCATTCCGGAGACATTTCGCCGACAATCCTGAAAAGGAAGACATTCATTTTAAAAGCACATCGCATCGATCGCTGCAGCGCCGCATTCCACTCACCTTTACTAGGCGCCTCGATGTTCATCAGCGACCATTTGGATCCGCAACCACATTTCAGCACCTAGGGAGAAAAAGACAAGAACAAAGGTGAGCTAGGGAAGAGAATAAGAAAACCTTAATTTGCCATCGTAAGACTTACCTTTTGGGTCATTCCCACTTCATTTCGGGTCGGTGCCACATCCTGGCATTTCCGGACCCCGGCCCCTAAGGGGAAAAAGTGACATCAGCGTTAGTGAGCGAATGCTAAGACATTACCTGAACGCTCATTAAAGACTTACCTGATATCTACTGGAACTGCACCTTTCACTTCGGGTCGGTGCCATATCTCCGGCATTTCCGAACGCCGGCCCCTATGGGGAAAAAAGACACAAGCATTAGTGCATTAATGCAAGGACACTAAAGGAACCTCTCATCAAACAACTCACCTGAGTTTCCTTCGTCGGTTCCATTGCTCATCTCGGAATCTTTGTTCTGCACCTGAAATAGAGACAACAGACAATTATTATTTCGGGCTCATACTTATAAACAGAATTCTCACAGTACTTTACCGGGAAGGTCAAGCAAACTTGAACTCTCTACAATCCATGATCCAGTGAAGTAACTGGATTACAACGCGCCCCTGCATCAGAAGCAGGATGGAGAGCTCGTCCTTTCAGACCCTAAGAAGGATATTTCTGCGAGTCAGACAAGCCAGATTTGAAGGTCCGGTCCTGTCCATCTTCCGAGTCCTGCGCTTCACCATAGAAGAGGCAACAGCACTCCAAACCAGGCCTGCGCCTCCGTGGGAGTCAGGTGAGCGTAACACATGGTCTGTGACCATCCACATGGTCGATCACACTATCCTTCTTGATCGCTTGAGAGTGTCTGGGAATATTTCTGAACACTCTAATGAATAGTTTCGATCATTCTTGGCTAATAGACATCAGCATGTGAAATGTAGGGGTTATATCTCAAACCCCATTGCAATGAGATATAGGCCCTCATTACGACCCAGGCGGTAAGTTACCGCCTGGGTCGTACCCTTACCACCATGGTGTAAACTACGTTTACACCATGGTGGATGGCGGATTTACCGGCCCATTCCAAGGTGAGTGGGGCGGTAAATCCCCATTTCCCATTTTACCCTTCCCCATTCCCATTTTTGCCCCATAGGGCATAATGGGAATGGGGAAAGGCGCTAATTACGCCACTGTAAATTACAGTGGCGTAATTAGCACCAAGGTCCCTTTGCGGCATGGGTTTTAACGCCTGCAAAAAGCAGGCGTTAAAATCACCATCCCGCAAAGGGACCTTGGAATCAGGCGATAAGGGTCGGCGCCGTTTACGGCGCCGTAAACCCCTTAACGCCTGGGTCCTAATGAGGGCCATAGAGTCCTGCAAGGATCTTCACTGTCGCCCCCTGCTGTTTAATCTATATATGCAACATCTGTTGAATGCTGCAAATAGTCAAGGTTTGAGCTATCATTCTTACGCCGATGATACGCAGATTTACATTAAAATTGGTAACATCGAGGATGCCTTCCTTAAGATCAATCATTGCTTGGAAGACCTAAATAAGTGGATGGCTAAAAAACAGCTTCAGTTGAACGCATCGAAAACTGATTTTATATTAATTGGGCCTAAACAGCTTGTTTTAGCTGCAAAAGAATCCTTTGCCCTAAATTTTCTTGGGGAAAAGCTTCAATTGGCCTCTAAAATCAAGAATCTAAGATGCCTTTGGCAGGATAATCTGGGAAACGAGGCGCAGGTTAGCGCTAAGGTCCTAGCAGTCTTTTACTCTTTGTGCATGCTCCATCAGGTTCTACCGTTTATTCCTGCTGAGGATCATGCGATAGTGATGGGGGCCTTAACAAATTCCCACCTGGACTATTGCAATAGTCTTCTGATGGGCAATCCCAATGAACAAATATATAGGCTCCGGAAAGCCCAAAATGCAATCGTCAGACTTTGTGGCCGGCTTAGTAATTCGGCTCATGTTTCCCCAGTTCGCAAAAAACATTGGGCCTCATTACGACCCTGGCGCTAATGGGTTAACGGCGCCGTAAAAGGCTGCGGTGCTGTTAACACATTAACGCCTGATTACGAGGTCCCTTTGCGGGACCCGACCTTAACGAATGGTCTACACCAGCCGTTAAAGTAGGGACCCGCAAAGGGACCTTGGTGCTAAGTACGGTACCGCAATTTGCAGTACCGTACTTAGCGCCTTCCCCATTCCTAATGAGCCCTATGGGGCAAAAATGGGAATGGGGAAGGGCCAAGAAGGAAGGGGGAATTACCACCCCACCAACCTTGTAATGGGGTGGTAATTCCCCCTTTCTCCATGGCGGAGTCAGTAAGTTACCGGCATGGACCATGGTGCTTTTAGCACCATGGTTTTCCGCCTGGGTCGGAATGAGGCTCATTGCGTTGGTTGGCAGTGGAAGACTGCATCAAATTTAAGGTTGCCACTACCATTCATCAAGGATGCTTTGTTCAAGAGATCAGTTGCTGTTGAGTGTTCCCCGTTCGGTATGTGTTTCCAGAGGAAGTGGAAGATTTGCTGTCTTCGGCCCTAAACTCCGGAACACTATCCATATGGAGATATAGGCAGTCAGACGCTTATTCAGTTTTGGAAGTCCCTTAAGACCTTCCTGTTTAAATAGTTGCAGGGTGGCCTATATGAGGCTTTCTCTCTATTCAGTAAATCTAAATATTCATCCTTTCTGTGCCATTTGAGTGCTATATTATTTTGGGTCCAGTTGCGCCTTTACACGGTTAAATCCATCTTGCGCACGTTAAAAATATTAAAAATCAAATCAAACCTTTCATTGGACAAAAGGGGCTGGGGCGCAACCCCTATTTGTCATTTCTAAGTGCCTGAAAGCTTGGGGAATGGAATCCCTTCTCAAGCCACGAGCTGTGAAGAGCCAGTGGAACATTTGTTGAACACTTATCATTTTCAGACTCACCCCTTACACATTTTGTTCCAAGTCGTATGTGAGGGCAAGAATAGGTTTGGACACAGAAGGAACATTTGATTCGGACTTCCTGACATAGGCTGACCTTAGCTTGAGTTAGGTAGGGAAAATCCCACTTAGAATAGGCCAAGGAAGGCCTTTACTCAACCCATTCTCCTTTCAATAAAGGCTTATAGCCAAAATGGTAGATCTTGTGTCTGTGTCTGCTTCATGATGCCTCCGCATCCCAGAGCCTGATAGATAGGCTCTAGATCTTCTACAGAAACCTTCCTGGGTAGAAGACTCTGGTGGAAGTCTCTCTATCCCCACAGCCAGTTAACTATGTGCTAGGTCTGCTGCACTAATGTTCATGGGAAGCATATTCTGCGGCAAGCTGCTCTATCCCCACAGACGGCTAGCTACGCTCCAGGTCTGCCACGCGAACCTGCCTACGGTGTGGGGGGCGGATTCTGCAGAATGCCTCTATATCCATGCAGCCAACTGACTTAGGTCTATGTCTGGGCCCTAGCCTTCCTGGGGTGCAGACTCTGTGAGAAACCCCTATGTCGAAAAGCTATTTATCTAAGTTCTAGGGGTACCCCCTAACCTTCTTGGGAAGCACAGTCTGCTGGAAGCATCTCTGTCACCCCATACCCTAATAGCACAGTTCTACGTCTGCCACACTAGTCTTCCTGGGAGGAAAACTCTGCTAGATGTTCCTTTCTTCCCACAAGTCGAGCATGCTCCCCCATCTTTTGCAACCACCTTGCTACTTTTGAGAAAAATGTAGTGAAGCTCTTTTACTAGAGAGACAGAAGAACCCCCATATCCATAGCATAATAGAGAATGGGAGGAGGGGGGTATTCAGTTCCTGTCCTTTTCATGTATGTTTGTTTTATATATCCAGCCGAGCCCTTAAGATAGCTCAGTGGATCGAGCGCTAATTGCGATCTCTGTGTGAGCTGCAGGTCGCAGGTTCGAATCCTGGCAAGACAAACTCAGACTTTCATCATTCTGAGGCAGACAAATGAGTACCAACCCCTGCTGGGTAATATTGTATGTATACATATTTTACGTAAAGCATCTAAGCGTATGTGCTATACAAATAACTCATCATTATATATAATGTAAGTGGGAAGCAGTAGCGTGCCATGCACTGTTAACACAACCGGAGGGATTACAGGTGGGATGTGGGGGTAGCAGAGGAGGAGAGAGATCTTTGGAAGGGAAGAAGTAGAGTTGGGTTGACCTGCATTTTATAGAATGAACGCGGCTGCCATTGGTTGACCTTCTCCATCTAAGCTTAAAAAGGACATTTGAAAATATGTGAACTCTGATTTGTTTTTTATTTCTGTGACAAATTGGATTTTGTCTCGCAATCATAAAGGTAAAACAGGGGCAATCAAGAAATATACCTCCTTCGCCTTTTGTGGTAACACGGGCCAAAGGAAGGCTGTACTCTCAAGAGGGGTGTGAAAGTGACAGTAGTCACCTAAACAATACAGTATCATCGTCTAAAAGAAAGGGAACGTCCAATCAAGGTTCTATAAAAATATAGAATGAAAGAGATTACTATGCAGGCACCCATCCCAGAGCATAGAACAGAGCAGATGCATCAGATTGGAGAAATTAGCACTCTGAGCGTAGTTCCATGGGTGGCAGGTAAAATGCTACCGTAAATGGATATCTGGTAGACAACAGGAGCGATCATGACCTAGCCAGTCTCTAGGTCCAGTGGACTGTGGGGGTAGATCAGCATCAACGGTACCTGGATTCAGTTCTTGGTGGGCTGACACATCAGACCCAGCATCGAGCGATGATGTGAGCCAATCAGACTCTGTTCGGGCATGCAGGATTGTGGAGGCCCTGGCAGTAGTGGGCATAGAGTAGGGGTGAATGTGGGTGCTCTATGTGGTCTAACAGTGGCAATTCCAGTGGTGCAGTTCGGCGGTCCCAAGAACGCTTCGCAGTTGGCCAGGATGAGTTGGGCTTTAGCCGCTGGGAGAGGTTGGCGAGTGACACTGCAGCAGTTCTAGTCGGCGGGTGACAGTTGTCGAAGTGGTGATCGGGGGTGCGTCGATGTGTGATCAATGAGGCAGCAGTTCTCGGGCTTGCTGGGCTGAGCGTTGTTGTAACCCCTGGTTACAGTCAGTGAGTGACCCTCCAGCGATTTGGTTTGAGGTCAGGTGTTGAGCAGTCACTTCAGCCATAGCAGGAAACGTGCTTCACAAGGGCAGGATGCAGTGTCCAGCTGGTTTAGATGCAGTGCAATCATTCAGTTAGTTGGAGGAATGCAGGCACCAGCAGCAGCGCCTTCCCTATTGTTCAGGATGTGCGGCACACAGAGCCACCGGTACAGTGCGAGAGAACAGGGAGCTACGGCTGGTCTGGCCCCCAGGTTGCTGTGAGGCCATTGCAAAGGGCTCGAGAACAGCATACTCCAATTCAGGATCTGCTCTTCTGGCTCAGAAGATCTGTTGCAGAATGGTTGGTCCTGGTCCATAGCACTGGTCACTCTCGATGTTCCCTGGGAGTGGTTTGGGGACAGAACTTGTTAATGTATTGGATGGCTCCTTCTTCACCTCAGGCTGAGGGCTTGGGCAGTGCAACTGTCCTAAAGGAAGTCCAGGTGAAAATGTTCAGAGTGTCTCTTCAGTCTTAAATGACCCTCGAGGAACTGAGGGAATTCTGCTGATGGGGTCCAAACCCCCTTATTTTAAAAGTGCAAGTCCTCAGGTAGTTGGCCTAAAGCTAGCCTGCTTTAGGGGCTATTCCCTGCTCCTGCTGTAGTGCTTTGCTCCAGAGGAAGCGGAATAGACGTGAGAAAGTGAGAACAGAATAGAAAGGGAGTAAGTGAGAAACACGATGGTGGTAGGCTTCTTCCAGTGTCCAGAGCACTCCTGCCTGTCCTACTCACGCCCCTTCCCTCCTACTGACAACAAAGAGCTTTAGACATGCATCACCCTGGTGTGAGGCTACACCTCCTGAATGGGTGTGCTCCTCTGATACCTGGGCTCAGGATTGCTGCTTGCTGTGCAGCGGTCTCTGGGGGAGGGGGTTACCAGCACTCACAAAGAGAATCAAAGAGAGGCTGGGTCCTCGTGGTTTCTGTCCTGTTGTGGGGCAGTATCAGCCCGTCTGACTCGAATACAAATTCCCTTTCACAGCAGAGCTGACTTGCAGGAGCTGGCACGTGCAATATCAATTGGGATGTGGCGGCCGTGCTCATATGTAGCACTATGCGCCTAAACTCAGGCATAGTTTATTCTTAGAGATTATCTGCCACCAGCATGGGGTACTCATGATCATATAGCTTGGGTGGGGGGCATATCGTGCATGTTACCCCTGTGCTGTAGTGACTTTGCTGTCGCTGCGGCGATCGAGAGGGCATCTTGTGACCTTTCAACCTGTTCTGCACCACGAGCAGAGTGGGTGTTACAGATCAGGCGACTGATGCAGCAGGGCTCACGTACACTATGCTTCAGGCATAGAGTTGCAACAAAGGGCGACCTGGTTAGCAGATTAGGTCTTTAAAGAAGGAATCACCCGCATCATTTTATGCACTAATGCAATTTTAAAAAACGACTTTGCACCCTTGCCAGATTGCGATTCCTCATAACCGTGAAACCCTGATATCATGCTTCCTTTGCAAACATAAATAAAACACGCATCAGTATATTTGTATTTAATTATCAGTATCAAAACTGTTTGTTTTGGGCATTTGCCCATTAAACCACTGTTTGCATATAACACACCTTTGGAGTTAGAGACACAAGATAACATCACAAGTACAAGGCAAGCTTCTCACAAATAAACTGAAATATTTGTCAGTGAGCTAACCTTTACAAATGATGTATTTCATTTGTAAAAGATGCAACAGACTAATAATAACTTGGCATGTGCCGAACACAGCTCTGTTATTTCATGTAAATGGAAAAGGCAGACTCACAGACTTTTGCCATATCTGTGTCAAGTGCAGAACTTCAATACTTTTGCCTTCTACCTGGTCACAGTCCTACAACATAGGGTGTGTCCCCTCTGAGAGACAGGCACCTAAGCCTCTCCTATAATATGAATCTGTTTTTTTCAATCTTATGCCTACAGCCTCCTCCCATTCTATGAGGACACATATGTCCGTTTAGTCACCCTATTTGTCCTGTCCCCACCCGACAGGTGCCTAGAATGCTGGTCCTCTCATTAGGCTGCTAGGCTAGTACTCTCTGTTTGTATGTTTGCCCAGTGTTTTAGAGTCAAAAGGCCTCTGCAGCCACTGGCAGGTGCAGGATTATGTGAGCAATGGATGCGTTGCATGAGCTAGCCAGATTTGCCGGCTGCTTCTGGTGGGGTGCGGGGCGTTTTCTAGAAGTACAGGTTACTAATTGTAACCTTCATGGGTGTCGCTTTGGCCAAAATCTGTAGTGACACCACCTAGGCTATCCCGGATATTATTAACACATCTGGGAAAGTGCCCCTTGGGGCTGTAAGGGAGGCATGGTATCACACGTATGACACTGACACGAGAGGTACAAGTTCAAAACCTTTATTCAATTTTCGGGGTTTGGAAAAACTACTGCTTTGCCCTATATCTATGATGGGAGTAGTCTCTGCCATCAAATAATAAAACACATTAGTCCTAGTCATTCTCCATCAAATCAAAATGTCCTGTACTAACAAAACCTAATGCCCGCCCTACCTCTTATACAAAAAGTGTGTAATGGGGAATGTGAATACAAAGGAAAATCAGTGTTATAGCATAAAGGATCAAGATGGCTGAGTCAGCTCTGCTGCCCACGTTGGACAGCACAGAGTAAGGCAGCCCTCGTAGACAGGATGACACAGTTTGGCTCAGGTTCTCAAAGAAAAAGGCAGTTAAAAATGTGGATCGAGACCTGCCTTACCTTCCATGTTAAAGTCACTAATTCCAGCTTTCAAAAGTTCTTTCACAGTTCAACAAAAGTTCACGCAGGTCTCCGTCGGTCGGGCTCATACCTTTCAATCACAGCACTTGCAGGGATTCCCTTCCCCAAGCTTAATTCACATTCTTTAGGGGTTCCCTTCCCCTAACTTATCACATTTCCGTTCTCCCTCAGTCAGGCTCGGACCTTGTACTACAAGGCAGTATTTGTCTGGGATTTGGCCTTCTCTGCGTAGCTTTCATGGCTCTTCGTAGGCAACAACCTCCTGCAGGAATGTTTGGCTCCTTCTCATGTTCCACCTTTCTCAGAGTGTGTCTCTATGTTCCGCCTTTCATCCGTGTGGGGAGAGCTAATGGGTATCAGATGTATGTGATGAAAGTCAAGTGCCTGACTTTGCCTGACCCGATTAGCGGGACATGTCCAATGAGATATGTAAGGGTTAGCCTCTTTACTCTCAGTCGCCTTCTCTTCCCCAGCCCAGTGTTTGTGCAGAAGGGGGGGCGTTGGAACATTGGAGAATCCTATAAAATAGGATGGGTCATGGGTATGGGAAAAAAAGGAATACCGTGTTTCACCATCGGTTGCCCCACCCACACTCCACAAAGACCCCTCACCCATTTGATACCCCCACACTGGTCCACCCCAAGGATCTGGATCCAAAGGCAATGGCCGTGCCCTGGCCACCTGAGAGGGGGATCCCCGGGCACTAATAGGTGAGACACCCTTTGGTTTCTCACAGGGCTTAAAGCCTTTCTTGTGGTAGAGAGATGTTTGACTCAGTCCCGTAAAATATCCAGCACAGAGGGTCAATACAAGTTTCGTGATATTACCTGCGGTAATACTGTCAAACTCATTTAGTGTTACATGCAGTAAGCATGCAGTAACTGTAAGTGCCCACGTGATTCCGAATAATGCCACCCTTCACTAATACCCCATTTTGGAGTCTTATACCACTACATGGAGAAAGGCCATCATCATGGGCGTAATTATAGGGGGGACAGGGTTTTTGTCCCCCTCAACCTGTGTGGCATGCCTTTTTGTCCCCCCCATCTTTTGGACAGAGGGCGGGGGGGGAAATCATCAATTATGTAATTGGACAGCGCAGCCCAGCTGGGGTGCTCAGCAAGGCTTGCGCTCTCTCATTACATAATTGGGGGATGTTTGGCAGCCGTGCTGCAACACATTCAGAGCTGCGATGCCCTGCGTGGCTAGTCCCTCACCCTGGCTGGCCTGACTCAAAGTCAGCAGCCAGAGTGCTGAACTGGGTGTTTCAGGGCCTTGCACCTGTGCTGTCATGCTAGTAGCAGCACTTCCCGGGCCCAGCGGCACAGAGCACTGCTTTCTGGCTTCGTGTTCGTGCGACACACAGCCAGGAACTAGGAAGCTCATTCAGCTTCCTGGTTTCTGTCTGGAATCGCGTGAATGCGACAAGGTTAGGTCGGTGTAACATGAGATGTGGCCCGGGCAGCATTTGAAAGCAGAGCAGAGGTACTTATTTTTATTTTTATTTTTCCATAATTTGTAATTGTGTTTGTGTATGTTTGTTGGGGAGCTCTGTCCAATCCCTCTGAGGCAAAACACATCCTAATTAGCATATGGATTGCACCAACTGAAGTGACTTCACAGAAAAGCACATTGGAAGGCGCATCATTAGTCTCTGATACTTGGAGGCACCATGGAAGTGACTTTAGAATAGGTTGCCATAAATAAGTCAAGTGACAAATAACTTTGTGCTGCAAGATATCTAAATTGCACTATTGTTATATGTGGAGCAACTCTATAGTCATTAGGCTTTTCCATTATAATAGCATGACAAATTAACATAAGCTTTGAAGTGAATGAGAATCACTTCCAGAGCTGCAGATAAGGCACAATGTGATTAAATAATTTGCCCAGGATCACAGACTTGGTTAAATGGTGAAACTAGGATGTGGACAATTTAAGCAACTGTGCCCATCCTTCCAAGTTTAGTTGATATAGATATTTATTAAGGTTTGTGCTTATTATTTATATAATACATATAACATAGCATGTAATTATTTATAGCAATTCATTGGAAGCAAACCACATTACTTAATAAACTAGCCTTGCATAGTAAACTAACCATACACTATATACATTGTCATATAAATATGTTGAGCAATGGGAGTATGGCTTTAGTTTTATTCTCCCCATTCTGCATGCAAAGTCACAATAGCATCATGCAGATTAATGTGAGCCTAGCAAATCCTCCTTGGTTTTTAAAGCCATAGTCATTATTTCATAAAGCATGCAACATTATACAGCCTTCTCACTTCTGATCACTCCCTCCCATTCACATTTCTAAAGAGGCAAATGGCCCTGCTAATAGTACCCCTCTCCCTCCCGTCATTGTCCAATGGCTCACATTGTAATACTCTGTTGATACAGAGCAACGTGAGGACCCTCTGCTGCCCGGTGCTCTTTGGGACATTGTCCTGGCAGTGGGATAATTCTACCATTCGGAACGGGTAAGGTGCCCTGCTGCCAGAACAATGAGCATGCTGAACAGGAATTGCTCATCACACATTGTCTTGCCAGTGGGACACTTTTGCCGTTGGGAACCCTCCTTGATGTGCCGAATGGGAGAGGTGTCCCAATGACAAATGTCCCGGTCTGGCTCTTAAAAAAGCTACGGGCGGGCAGCTTGACCACCCCCTTGCGACTCTCCCGCACGGTACTCCAATGCTTTGAGCCACACAGGAAAACATACCTTAATTTTAATCAGTCAGAATCTTGTAGAAAACATCTATCAGCACGTAGACATATAGGGTGCTGTGCAAAGCCCAAGTTTGGAGATATATGGCATTTAAAAAGCTATACCAATTATACTTGGTCACCCACTGCACTGCATTAACCAATGGCTTCTGCCTTTCAATGAAAGGAACAATCAGGCAAATTGCTGACATTCCAGTGAATCTGCTCCTTTCAGCCATGGCTTTATAGTTCAACTATGTAAAGTCAACATAGCCCAAAATTTCAGGTATCAGGGTGATAAAGTCTGGTCTGCTCAATGGACGTTGCGCCACTGTTTCCATGTTTTATTGTAAATGTACATATAAATGTTGTGTGCACACAGTGTAAGTCAGTGGAGGTGCTGGGTGCATTTGTGTGTGAGTGAGAGTGTGTGCAAACATATGTGTGTTGACTTTTATGTTTGAATGAATGATAAATAATGCATTGTGTGTATGTTCTAGTGGAATTAAATTTGTGAATGTTATATTCTGTCACTGGGTGCATGGCAGGCCGGCTGAAGATGTGTGGGAGCCCAATTGAATTTTAAAGATACGCCACCAGTCTTATGAAAGTTATGACAGATAGTCAACAATGGACTCTTGTGCTGTAATAGTTTAGTGTAATTCCCTCAGAGATTTCGGTTTTTTGACTGACGTACAAAATCACAGCAGAATTAACTGTAGTCAATTTCGCTGCAAATATGTTTTTACCTTGGTACAAAAAACCAAACCCATGTCCCCTCAAACCGCCAGCACACCCATAAACCCCCCCCCACTTACGTTTTCTACATCCGCTGCCTCTCCTGTAACCTGCTGTGTCAGATCCATCCCTTTAACATAGGTCGGATCTGACAATGCAGCGTCCCTTTTCTTCTTTTTGTTTTGTGGTCTCCCCTGCAACCAATGCTGAGAAAGCGGGGGACACTCCCGCAACCGCCGAAGCCAAAAATACTGAACATGGGCTGAGGGGGCCCACCCTGCAACCACTGCTCTCATGTTCTGTATCTTCGGCTTTGAACTAACGGTGGTGACCGAATTTGGTCAAATCTAGCATTCGACCAACTCTTTTTGAACTATTTGCCCGAAACGATCCATCAGAGCCATCATCCACCTTCCCGTCACTCCACCCCTTCAGTTGTCATGTCCCCCCCAACATTTTCAGCAAAGTTACTCCACTGGCCATCATTTTTGCATGCAGGATTTCCACATGTGGTAATAATACATGAAGTTACATTTTATGTAGCGGAATTTTCCACCATACAAAAGCAGGCATAAATAAAGAGTTTGCGTACTCAAACTCATAGTTTGACAGAGCAGTAAAAATGTGGTACTGCTTCCAGTGTCAAATCACTGCACATCCGCTACACTCAGCGGTGGGCAAGCTAGTGTAAATGATGCAAATATTAGACAAGCTCGTTATTGCCGCAATCATGAGAAACCAAGAGTCCGATATTATAGCATGATAAATAGTAAGATGGAGCGTGTTATCATCATCTACTTTTCACTGTTTTAAACTCTCCTCTATAAAGAGGACCGTGAATTGACCAGCCATTTATGGGTCTCTCTGGATTATATTTAATGCTGAATGGTAATCAGATATAAATTAATCTTAAACACACACACACGCCTTAAATCCTATAATACAATCCTAGAGAAGTACATGTCAGAAGCACCTAAGCAAGATGAAAGCACATTTCTTTATTAACTTCAACATCTGTTCTTGTTTGTTGAAGAACTAGTCCATCAGTGGTAGGAGAACTAGTCCATCAGTGATAGGAGAGTCTTTGGTGTGTCTCCTGGGGTAAATTCAGGACTGGCCCATGGTAGCGAGCCCCTAAAAAGTACAGCTCTGAGTAACCTCCTCCGAAATTGGTGACATGGTCTCCTCTCCATCACTGTTCTAAAAGAGAATTCACCTTGAAAAAGTTATTGCACCTTGGTGACCACAGTGATGGTGTCCACTGAGTGGGGTTTATCACTGGTGCATACGCGGATTGTCCGCAGAAGCTTCCGGTTGAAGAGAAGATTAACGAAAGGGAATACTCAGGTGTAGCAGGCAGAGAAGAAGTAGCGGGCATCTGAGACTGAGGGGAGGACATTTTTTTGATGAGGTACTCTGATAAAACCATACTGAATTATCTATTCCGAAGAAGAGGAGGTAGAGAGTCACCAGGGTGCTGAGCGTCTTTGAAGCTCTGGCTTCGGCAGAAAACAATTGCGACTTCTCGGAGCTCCTCAGGCCCTTGTCTTGCTGCCCATGCTTGTACAACTTGTATAATATGAAATAACTGGCAAGGCTCATCCCAACCACAAACACAAGATCCCTGGAAAAGAGAGCAAAATTGTTACTTAGCAATGATGTACTGACAGGTAAGGTGACAACGCAGTAATTGATACAATAAGCATATTCCATGTTGGTCATGTTGGTGCCAGAGACAGCGAAAAGCAAGGGTGTGATGCGCATCGTTGCGTTCACCATTAAGACGAGGACTATGATGAGGCCAACCTGGGCCTGCATCCGCACTTTCACCTGCATGCATGATACACTGGTTGACATGAGTGTGACGCACTGGAAGCAGCTGAGAAGGCAGGTCAGGCAGATGGACATGGTGTGGGAGACCCGCAACACGTAAACTAGAAGCCGGCACTGGGTATCGTTGAAAACGTTGGGCAGTCGCAAAATGTAGAGCGAGTTGGGAAGCCCTCTGGTCAGGGTCCTCACCAGGGTGCTGTGGTTAGGTTCAGAAGGATCACCTCTGATGTTAAGAGACCACGTCCCTGATAAGCCAACCAGGAGAAAAGGGCCAATAGCAGAGAGTTCCCACAGATCCCAAGAACAGTCATGGAGAAGAAAGAAATTGCTCTGATAATCTGGAAGGCATCCATCATCTAAACGAGGCCCTGAAGGCTTCACCTGTACAAAGCATCACAGAATAATGGTTAGCTTCATATGAATAGACTGTCATATTATCTTTGTTTTAAACTGTATAATATTATATAATATAGCTCAGTGGTAACGCGCTCGTCTTGGAAGCAAGACGACGCAGAGCAACACAGGTTCAAATTACGGGCCGTGCTTAGAAACCTCTTCGGTATTAAGCGTGTTATAAATAATCAATTATACAATTATCTCAACATGCAAAACAGGTGAGCATTTGGATATTGGCTTTTGAAAGATTAATTAACTATAAGCAAAGGGAGAGGATTTCATTGGTTATACCAACCCCAGTGTTCCAATACCTATGTAAAAGCATCTGGCATATTGGAAGATTTCAGAAATAAACGACTCAGCAATAACTAAACGAGCACAGCTGTGATTCAATTTACAACCAGATGAGCAAACCTTTCGAGCCAGACAGATCATGTGGAAAAGTGTGCATCAGACTGCGTTTCACACTCAGTTAATCAATGCTACTAGTTAATGTCCATCTTCAGCACAGGACGAGATTATCATAAACAAAATCTCCCACAGATTCTAATTGATTCTAAATGCCATTTCTATTAGTAATGAACAATGACAGTTCTCGGTCACCATTCCGTTTAGCTACCATCTGAGATTCCTGGATTAAAATCTCGACAGGTTTGTGTGTAAGAGTAATTCAACATTCATTGGGAAAAAAGTGGGTGTGCGAAGCAAGAAAAGACGATTTTTCCATATGGGAATTTTTTATATCTGAAAGAGCTTTTTCTTGTGCATGGATTATTAATAATTTATATTTAAAGTTCACTATTTTGGCCGCAGCTTTATCTTTGACTATAGGCATGTCGTTAAGGGTGCTAGTAATATGAATGTTGGAGCAAGATTTATCAGTGATACGCACTAATAATAAAGCTAGAAAGCGCTAGATTTATTCATCAATTTCTTCTTAACAATTGCCAGATTAGTGGCAATTGTCTTGAATACGATCACAAAACTCTACACACTGTTGGCCCCAATACTAGAGTAAACGAAATTGGAAACTAGCTTTCAAATGTCAATTTTCCAAAGTAGAGTAAGAGTTGGAGTATTTGATTCCATGTCGGCACTATTTCCCCAAAAATATTTTCAATTTTTAAACTAGTTAATCCAGGCAAAACAATGAGATTTGATACTTGTTTAAATTTCTGATATAGTTTTACATGGAATTCACAGATTTTCCTTATTACTTAAATGAAGAAAGATGGACATTGAATGCACAATCAACCTGTCAAGCTCCATTTTGAGTGTGAATTTTAAAATCTTTTCTAAAAGACTACCATGTGGTTGGAAAATATTATCCCCAATCTACTACACTAATCCCAAACTGGATTTAAAAAAGGACGACATGGTATTTACTATGTGTGTCATTGTATAGACCTGATTGGCCTGCAGTGTGAATGCATGTTTCATGGTGGCAATTTGTTTATAGGCCTTTAATGGGTAGGGTGGGCATTACTCCAGAGGACCCTGATATCCATTGCGTTCCTTGGATCATGTGGAAACTGATGAACTCCCTATATTTCAGGTCTAAGCCAAGAGTGTTAACCAATGCTTACATGTCAGAGATCTTCACCCCCCATAGGGGCACTATTCAAAGTTGCATCTTGTCCCCATTCTTTTTCATTTTGGCCCTCAAACCCTGGTAGATTAGATATGTTATGTAATGGCCCGTGGGTGATGTGTATTTTGGTAAGGGCACAAGAACACAAGGGAATGGCAATGGGGATACTGTCTTACTTCTCATGTCACTGCATGCCACTCTCAATAAATCTCCCAATGTATTGCTGGCATACAGCAAGGTTTCAGGATACAAACTTAACATCTTTAAAACAGGAGACATGCCCTTCCCCCATGCTTGTAGCATATGCAAAGTTAAAGACTGAGATGTTAAATCGAGTGGCCTTGGGCAACGATAACTGGATGTACATTTATGCCTCAGAATAGATGTTGCGCAAACTACTATACATGTTATAATAGGTAAGGTACCAGAGAGCATAATAAACTTGATTTAATGACATTTATAAAAATGAGACAATGAAGAAAACTATCTCAATAGGGGAAAATGTTTTGTCAGCTGCAGGCTAGGGAGAGTCCATAAGAAGTCTCCTCTGTGGACGAATGCTTTTTGGGTGATAACTTAGGTTTGTCTCTTAAGTGGTGAAGTTGTGTCAATTTAGAGATATTCATATACAGATCAGATCTGGGAGAATGAAAAAATGGTTGGCTTTAGCCGTCTTATGTTCAAGTATAAGCTTCCGGGAAGAGAGTGTGTGCAATAAGAACCACACGGTGATGCCCTTAGAAACGAGAACAAATTCCCCTGGCGTGTGTCCCCTTTGTTGGTACCTAGTTTGGGAGACCACTTAGCCTCTGAAATATAGAGATTTCTGTAGGATTTTCAAGATAAACCACATCATAGGAAATTACAGGAAACATGGCCAGTGGAAATAGGTCATGTAGTCTTGGAGGAGTCATGGACAGGTAGACTGTCTCACATTCCCAGTCCAACAGTACCCAACCGTGACTTTTATAAAGAAAGATCATGTTCTGCACATATTGGTCTCGTCAGAAATGTTTTAGCGCTGTTCAAAAAAGATGATGATGATATGTAGTAGGCATTCAAGGACTCTCAGGCTGACTGTACCCAGATGTTTTGGGGCTAGAGACACAGATCTCATTTTTGGTCTTTTGTGTTTCAAACACTAACATGTATCTTAGGAAAGGAAAGACTTGATCATCCTTTGCATGGACGCAGATATGAAGCAGGATAGTTTGGATAACAGAGAGTGTATACTGAAGTCACTCAATATAGGAGAAAAGGGTAATACCCTGTTTCTGAAAAAGCCCAGGAAACTCAAGTATTGTTGGCTGGTTATCTGAAACGTGTCTGCTAGACAGCAATTGGGATACTCAATACAATGGAATAAATGCTATTTAGGAATTGAAAAGATGGGGCGTATTCAGGATACACTGCAAACACTTAGCTAAAGTTTTACAATTTACCAGGTTCCTCAGACATTTGATAATATCTCATGTTTGTGCCTTCCATGATGTTATCTCTCTCTGGAAGAGAAGTGCAATACCTATTGTCCTAACCAATCCCTTAGTTTGTCTTCCCTATTGTTTTTTTTTCCGCTGTCTTTGCCGCAGCTTCCTTCAATCACATGAGTCTTACAATATTGTTCATGTGAATCTGCAACTTTTATTATCAAACTCTGTGGGTAATATATTACAATAATCAGGTGCTGTTAAAAATATATGTGTATTAATTTTACACGTGTGCACCTAATCTTACCTTTCCTTGAAACCGACACTTATATCATTGTGTGAAGTTGTCAAGCATTCGCAAATCTATATAAATCATAACATCTGATCGAACATAATCAAGATTGAAATAATGCAATCATGCTCCATTATTACACAATATGATGCAGTATGATACAGCAATAAGGAAAAAATTGGAATGCACAAAGTGGATGAGTCATAGAAATTAGTGGGGTAAATGGGTGTTGAGAAGGAACATCATCAGGACTGATTAATGTGTGTACTTTAATATAGACAGTGGACACATGTTTCGGCCTTTAGCTATTTATAAATGGCATTGATCACCTTCTTCAGGATAAAACAGCGAAACGTGTAAAAATGAATTTCTGATTGTAAAATTAAGAAGTGTATCTACATCTTAGATTATGGAACAGGAGGGAATGGATGAAAAAGTGAAATGCGTGACAAATCACCTCGTATTCAGAATAGATCACAAACACTTAGCTAAAGATTTGCGTTATGCATCTTGTCCACCAACAACATCAGTCTCAGTTCCTGATACAGCCTTGCATAGTAAATATGTAGCAACATTTCTTTAATCATTCACTGGCTACTAGATTCATTTTTTGTGAATCAACACCATGGAACCTCTAGGGTAAACTAGGATTTCCATCCACCATCCACACAGTAAATCACGCCGCTCTGAAAATCAATATTGATCACATCTACCACCTCATAGACCAAAACCTCCAGTGTTTAATTACTAACACGTCTATTGCCTTATGTCTACTGAACCATTACACCCAACAGTTTATGAAGATATCAGCTTAACTTTATAGACAAATCATGGTGACCAAACTAAAATGACTGTAGAACACCTTAGAATCTGCAGACCCAATCTGGTCATAATTAGTATTTTTATTTTTATTTTTATTTTTATTATTATTGTAGTAGTATTAATGATAATAATGATAATGATAATAAGAATAATGCAAACATATTTGAATACAGGGCTGCATGCTGAGCCAGCTGCTTCACAAGGGTATAACAGTAGGAATTATTATCACCCAATTAAATGGGTTTTAAAAACTCCTGAGGGAGGAAGAGCTGACTCAGTAGTGGCGGTATTTTAACTTGCAAAGGGCCGGCGGACCCAATGCCTGAGGTGAGCGCCTAGCGTATGAGATGCCATTCTTTCACATGACCCAATCAACATATGTTCATCGGGTCATGCAAAAGTCTTCTTTCATGCTTGAGCAATCTAAACGGAAGCTTTAGGGCACGTTACAAAGAAAACAGAAGGACTATATAGAGATAAACTCTTATGGCTGTGGTCATTATTGTATGTGGGATACTATGAATGCCCCCATCACTGTCTGACACCTATGCATCTGGGCATGTTTTCTCCAATCAGTAATAGTATATGTTTAGTAATAGTTTGATATCTATTTGTAAAGATATGTATGTCTGTTCATTAAGCCTGGATTAAGCCAAAGGATTCAAATGACATTTTCAAATCAATGGATGATTCAAGATATTAAACATTCAAGTTACAATATCGCACATGATTTTTGGCAAATTGTCTGTTGCGAACATCAGGCAATTCTTATTGTCAATTGTAGCTACAATAGCCGGATAATACATCCATACGCGCTGCAAGAAGGAATAAAACAAAAAAGAATCTGGAGGCAAATAAAAGTATGTGACGAATATTTAATTACAACTAAACATGAACAAATATTTTCCACTGTAACTCTTGACTTCATCCAAGTAAGGCCACCAGTTGTTGCCAAGCAAGGGTCTGTCCGCATCGAAACATACAATCCAAAGTTGGTGAACATATGAAGGCGTTTTCACATAAACAACGAGTGTGCAAAAAATGACGTATTTTAAGACATTTTTCCACCGACCACTCTCTCTTACAAAAAAGATAACACACATTTGGGGCGCATATATTGAAAGTTTACAATGCAAATTCTGAGCTTTTTGACATACATCTTTCCTTCATGGCATAACACTTTAGAAAATCAGGTTTTTCAAACGTGTGCCTCTAATTCAGGCTTGCTCTGTAGCTTTGAAGTGCAAAGATATACACATGTTTGTGGACTACACATGTCCATTGAAACACGTAGAACAACTAGGTGCATATTTCAAGTGTCTGTTCCAAATGAAAATTCTGAATGAATATCCTGAAATCGGATTCTGAATATACATTCCTAATGTAGATTTCAAATGTTGATTCTGAATTATTCAATCTTTCATAGGATTATTAAGAAAGCATTCTCCTATGTACAGTAACGTTTGATCTCATCCATGAAATCAGAACACATTTGGAAAAAACCTTTTCTTTGGCGATATGAAAGCAGCAAGCCTAAATTAGGTTACATTTGATGAATATTTTAATGCTGAAAAAGAACCCCTTCTGTGCCGATGCGGCGATGACTGCACGATGTCTCTTAGCTTCTCCGCGCCAGCATCTGAACATCTCTGTCGAGGAAGCCCATCTTCCCCTTCATCCTGAAATAAGGCCGCTCAGGTTGTTCTGTTAGGTTGTTGTATTAATTGGGTACTTGCAATTTGGTGGAGTTCAACCAAAATGTCACTAAGACCTACATATAACTCTTTTTTCATGGTTAATTTGTCACGCTTCCCACTTCTCACACATAAATTCGACAGTATTTTATGAAACATTGCAAAAATTAGATTTCTCAATTCTGAAGAGCAGGCTTTCCAAATATGCATTAGCTTTGCCAGCATCACTATTAAAATGTTAACCAAATATCCTTGGGCCAATCTCTCTTAAATGCACTTTGAAACATTCAAACACTGCATGGCGATGCAACCTGACAAGGTCTGCACTGTTTATGAAGATCTCCATATCAAGGTTATTTATTGTATTTTATGTTTATTTATTTATTTATTTATTGCATTTCCTACACGCCCAAACCCAGAGGTATCACGGCGTTGGTTACTTGAAAGCTTAGCTAGTTACAAATTAAGTTACGTTAGCATGTTTTACTTAAGGACAATGTATTAGAGGGGATGGATCCTGTTCAATAACTTCTCCACACGTCCAGCATTTCATGGTCACATATGTTGATATTATTATCAGATATGCTACAGTGCTCAACATTTAATAGCGTTCATCTGTATTGACGTCTCAGTGCCCATAACAAAAACGCAAGGCGTTATCCACGTACATTAATGTCTTGAGGGTCAACCACGTGCATTCATTTCATTATGTATTTTTTACCTTTCATTTTGTAATTTTACCCCGTAGTAGCTGGATCGGGTTAAAACTGGACATCAGAATTATAGTTTGCTCAAGACAACCCAGCCTTTCTCCCCAGCCAACTATGTTCACTGATGAGCTATGATAATAGTCAGAGACCCTTGTTGCGATGTGTGCTGAAGGATTCCGAAATAGGCTGGAGAACGTCATTAATATTCATAATGCTCAAAAAGTGGGCAAGGAAGCTTTTGATGTCAGGGGGTGGGGGAGGAAGGTGCCCCTATGGGTGCACTGGAATTGTACATAATTCAAGGTCAGCTAGGGGTTATTTTCTGGGAGGCAGCATTAACAGCTCCCTGGATTAGAGTGTAGGGAGGGAGTTATAAGTGATGTTAGTGTTTTGATGGGTCATCCTCGTAAGAAGATTTTTTTAAATAGTTGGTTTAAATGGGGCATTTTACAGCAGAATTGTTTTTAGGAAGATATGGGTTCAAAGCCATACAGTTTGCATAACACATGAAAAATATCAATTGGATGCCAGGTCGTCAAAAGTACATTTTACAAATATTTTCCTCATGACTTGGTTGACAATATATGTAAGCACCGCCAGTGTAACTTACTTTCATGAATCTGCATCCAAACTATACCTCAGCATTGCCACTATATATCGCTTTTACTGTGCTGTGCCCCCATTATACGCCATCATTCCTACTGTAAATCACTTTTATGATGTTGTGCTTTTAATATGCTAGCTCTGCCAGTGTAAATCCCTTTAATGAAGCTGCATCCACAATATATGCCCGCATGTCACTGTACATCACTTTTATGATGCTGCAGCCAAAATATATGTTGGAATTCCAAATTCACTTTTATGATGTCCTGCATACAAAATATGCAGGCATTGCACAGTATATAACGTTCAGGATGCCCTGCTCAACCCTGAAGATCACACACTAAGGGCCTCATTACACGGACGGCGGTAAGGGTTAACGGTCACCGTTAATGGCAACGGTGACCGTTAACCCTTACCGCCGTACTACGTGGTCCCTTTGCGGGTTGGAGGATTTAACGCCTGCTTCTTGCAGGCGTTAAAATCCAACCCGCTAAGGGACCTCGGAGCTAATTACGGCACCGCAAAATTGCGGTGGCGTAATTAGCGCCTTCCCCAGTCCCATAGAGCCCTATAGGGCAGAAATGGGAATGGGGAAGGGCAATGGCGGAAAGGGGATTTACCGCCCCTCCAACCTTGGAATGGGGCGGTAAATCCCCTTTCCGCCAAGGCGGTGCCGGTATTTTACCGGCATGAGCCATGGCACTAATAGCGCCATGGCTCACCGCCTACCGTGTAATGAGGCCCATTGTCACACTAACGTACACACGAACACACACTCGCACAAACATACACATAAATACGCACACATACTCTCTCAAATGAGATATTACACATTCAAATGATTACAGGCACATACACACACACACAACATTCCATTCCAACATGCATGCATACACATATTTTATCTTACCGTTAGACACATGGTGATCAAAGATCAAACTTGGTTAGCAAGCATCCGCTGATCTCAACATGAAGTGTCTGTGTATCGAGTGCAGCACCTTACTCCTTGTGCACTGCTTTCTCCTAAATAAAGGGCCCTATCCCATACACAGCAATGTTGCTGACGACACGGGAGTCTGAGGAGAGAACTCTGGCCATGGAGGAGCAACTCCCTGATTCGTCAATTGGCTTAACAGAGGACTGCAACTCCTACGAGGAGTACCACGCAGAGTCAATGGGGAGTAATCACAGGAGAGTCCAGAACATCAGAGCAGCAGCAGGTGTCAGGCCCTTGAAATAAGGATTTCTCTAATTCCGAAACATGCCCAGTCCCGTCTGAAGAAAACCAATATAATCAGGGGATATCATAATTGTGAGGACAGTTTTCATTCATTTCAATGACATTATTTTACTATTTTTGCATCCATAATGATGAGGAGACTCTACTGTTAGTCATGTATTTCATAGTTCCTAACATCCTGCAGTAAATAAATAGAAATGACTGCTTTGAGTAAATTCCAGAGATTTACTCCATGCATAAATATTTATGTACTGTAACTTTTCAGGTGATCCAAATTCATAGTTAAGCGGTATGTTAACAATATAGGGTATGCATAACTTTACACTGTTGTAGTTAAGTGATATTCCCAGATTCCTAATGAGGTCTATCGACCACTGTAATTGTGTCTATTAGTTCATATCACATGGGAGTGAACAGTCTCTGGAGGATGGCCTGTATGTTACTTTTAACTCCCTCTAGTGTGCTGGAATTGACACATCACTGATCGGTTTGCTGTAATCTACCTGCTTGGAGACACCTGGTTGCTTATTTGACAGTGTTCCTTCTATTGGATTTCTGTGTGTGTAGCCGGTATGTTACCGGCCTATCAGTTTACATACATGACACCTTTTTCCTGAGAATAGAATTCTGAGCGCCGGAAGTAATTATTTGATACATAGTCAGGATAGGGGTTTCGGGTGTCTGCTTCTGTCATATAGAGGGGAACACATCACCATGAGCTGAAAGCACGCGTTCTTCTAGTAGTATCAGCACACACTGGGATGATTTAATCGCCTTCCGCAACTGGGGATGTATCGTGGGGGGGGAGGGGCGTGGGGGCCTGGATTCCCCCTTCTTCCTCGTTCCCTATTGTCCTTTTGTTTTCACTGGGTGCATCTGTACATGGCAACTCGTGGTACTGGATCGTGTGTCAGTCAGCACGAGACTTAATGATTAGCCCCTTGACGTTCGGGGGAGGGGTGTGTTTCAAAGGCTACCAGATGGAAACCTCCTCCACGCTACAAGGGCGCGCTTGAGCATATCGTGAGTTCATCGTACAACCATTCGCTGACTATTTCTACTGCCAGCATCAAAGTACTAGGAAACGCACACTCGGAAAAAGCTTGATATTATGGGGGTCTTTAAACCCACCTTCTGTGATCGATACGCCACATGATCCATTACCAAGGATTACATATGCCGCCCCCGCCCCCCCCAGTACTACTATTGGAATACCCTTGCCCACTCAACACCTTTCACCTACCCTACCTTCCACTGAACGTACCCACTCTCTTCTTTGCTCTCTCTCGTTCCCTCACAGACATGCTCTGGTTCCCCCCAGGTGGGGGCACACTATGCCATTATCTAGACAAAAGCTAATTAACATACCTGAGTACATACACTACTCCAGGTGCAGCGTTGCACACCCAAGCCAGGCTCCGTCATACTCTGTCAAATCCCAGCTCAACATAGAAAAGTCACTCCACATTGGAGAGCAACCTCTTCAAGAACACTGTATTGATCTGCAAAGCTGACTCGGGATAATGATAATGATGTGTTATTTACATAGCGCTTTCGCCAAAGCGCTCTATCTAGAACTTACTTACATATGGTATCACCCAACCGAAGTTGGTACCCATTTATCGACCTGGGAAAGATGAAAGGCTGAGTTGACCATGCTAGGGTTCGAACCTGCGACCTATTGATCACACAGAGAGCGCTCAACCGGCGGAGCTATCTTACTGGTTATGCACTCAATAGTACAATATCTGTACATTGAGGGGTGCACTGTGCTCGCCTTTGTTCTGAGAATGCCTCTACCATCTTCAGTAGCCACCTGGCCAGGCTCAGTGAAACATAAATAATTGAGTCATTCACTGAATCCTGTACATTGAGGATTCTACAAATCACTGCTGAATTTCATCAACAGCACAGAAACAATATTAGACGAGCACAGTCACTCCATCATTTCTTCGTTTGACCAAGTTGATGTTTCCAAGTGTGCAGGGAGAACGCACAGGCTCCTGCTACAGTGCAAGGACAGTCCTTCAAACTAGAGAACATGCATGTTCCATACACGGAGCTGACAGCGAGTTGACAGTGCAGAACAAAACTCGGGTTGCACACCGCACTAGGGAATTAAAGATCCTTGACGAACAGTTACATTGGTTCCCTACCTAACTTACGATCATCATAGCCTCATAGGCTGCAATTTTATAATGTCGGAAGAGTGGAGTAAATGACATTGACTACTTAAACACTCTGGTACAATCAGCATAAGGGCACCTAGGCTGGGGGTTCGTGAGAGACAGATCCAGCTTTGGCTGTGCCACGGGAAGCTCCTGTGCAATGTGGTTTACCATTGGAACAGATTCCAATCAATGTTTTCCATTACCCCCATAAACTCCTGTTGAAGTGAGTTGGTTTAAAGACTCCTTCCACTGGATTGTTCTGTGAGGGTGAGGCTACATGTGCGCCCCGCCCACGTCCTGAAAAAGGTCAGGTTAACGCAAGGCTATAGTAGAAGCCGTCCCTGCTGACCGAAACACGTGTAAACAATGTTAATAAGCTGCTGTCCACTGGTAAACATGAATACCTGTAGTCTATTTGGGTGTGGGATATTGAAGATTTTTGAATTTTTCTTTGAAAAGGGTTTGACGTAACTGCTTACCTAGACCATTGTGAGCGATCACTGGATGTATAGTAAGTAGTGTGCATGTATGGCGGAAGGATTTTTTGATGATGTCAAATGTGTAGTGAATTGGTGGTTTTCATAAACAAACATTTTGATACATTTGGTTTTGTAATAAGGCAAATTTGGTGAGGCAATAAACAAGGCATTAACAGTAACATTGATCCACTGCTGCAAGAACGGCAAACAAAGTGTGAAGTAATCTTGAAGGAACTAAACAAGACAAAGGAGGATTTACTGCACAACCATTCGAAAACAAACAAAAATAACTATACAAGTGATTGGATACAGATGCAAGAAGAGCTATGGAATTACAAAAGCTATGACGAGTTTCGGTCAGTTCCAAGAAAATTGAACACTCTTCCAAGGTACTTGAAACTGTTTCCAAATTGGTTCTGGCGGTCACAAGTGGTGAGGTTCCGTCTGAATATCCTGCCCACTAGGGCAGTATTACATAGGAAATCAAAGAAAGGTGGCATGAGCAATTGTACAGTCTGCTCCAATCCGACTTCAGTAGAATCATTGAAACCTTTCACATTGGAATGCAGAGGCCTAACGGAAGAACGAGAAACCTGCCTAAGGGAGATTGCAAAATCCACTATAAACAGGGAAATCGCAACATGGTGGTTTGTCTTCATCGAAGGAGAAAAAACGACCATCAATTTGGCCCTGGTTAGATTGCTAACCGTTATTTTCAGAAAAATTGAAGACGCCAGCAAAGAAGGGCCCTGACCAGACCAAAAAAACTAGTCACATTTGGAATTGGACAACTGTGTGCAGTTTCTAAAGAATGTAAGTATTAATGGAATGTTTGTTAAAGTATATTTTTTGTATGGTAAATATGTGTTAGTTGAATCTGTCCAATCTCATAGCTGAGGTCCATTTGTTTATATTACTATATAGAGGTACCATTAATTTTGTATACAGTCCTTCAAACTGATACAATCTCACACGGTTCACAGGCATTAGCCATGCTAGGCCTGAGTGAAGTGAGGGCCTCTGCAAAGGCCATTAACGACGCAGACCAACAGGAATGTAATAAAAGATTACTAGCTGCAACCCCGAATTTTGCCTTGGGTGCTAACAGTGCCCTTGAGTACATAAAATAAATGTCCTTTGGTTAAGGGGCACATGAGGCAGTGCACTGCTTAATCAAAGGGACGAATTACCATGTTCAAGATGGCCACCATGAAGTCTCCTAGGACTGTTGAGTGAGTCCCTTGTTGCTGCCCATGGCAGCATGAAGGTGGAGCCAGGCGAAGGTGTCCAGTGGCCCTAATATGTCCTATCCCACGGGGATCAGTGCGTGGAAGAGATAGGGCCTGCAGGTGGTAGGGCGTGGTGGTGTGAGGGCGAGCCAGGTCATGGGGAAATGTAGCAGGTGACATGAGGGGGGGTGTTCAGTTCCTGCCTAACCTGGAATTATACTGCCAGTTCACACTCAACATTGGAGGGAACTGATCAGGGCCGGCCTTAAGGGCAGCAGCGCCCTGGGCGAATTGGCCCCCCCATCTCACTCCCTCCACGCCCCTGGTTAACAGGTGGCAGGGCAGGGTGGCAGGGCTAGAATGTGCCTTTTTATTTTAACCTCCTCGCTTCGGCGAGGAGGTAATGATATGAATAGGGTGCGGAAGCACCCTATAGTCATTAAATGAGCCCCCCACTGCAGGTGCATTTAATGACAATGAGGTGCCTGCCACGTCTCCTGCCACTAGGCCAGCTCGGGGGACTCCCCCGAGCTGGCGTGGTGGGGGGCTAATGGCGCCTTTTGTCATTAAAGGCGCCTGCGGCGGAGGGGCGCATTTTAAATGCTCCTGCAGCCGCGGGTGCATTTAACAGCTAAAGCCCACCTGCTGCGCTTTCTCCCACTACGCCAGCCCAGGGGAGCCCTTGAAAGACCCCCCCCCCCCGAGCTGGTGTGACGTGGGGTAATGGCACCCTGGGGGGCATGGTGCCCCAGGCGGTCGCCCGGCTTGCCCCCCACTAAGGCCGGCTCTGTAGATGAATTATGGCTGTCTGCATGTGGTGCTACCCAAAGTGCAGCAAAGGAAAAGGTCAACTGTCCAGGGGCACAAGGTGGGGGGGCAGCTTAAAGTTTAAGAACAGTCTGCAGTTTTTAAGCTGTATGTCAAAGAATACAAGCCCCAAGGTGGCAGAACTTCGAACGCATGTTTCAGCCACAAGGTGCCTTCGGCAGAGTTAGAATAGGCGGCGGGTCTAGAAGAAGGGAGCGCACGGTGCCATTCCTCTGCTTCAGGGACAGAAGATGAAGGGGCCACCTGTAGATAAAAGTCTTCGGAGTGCACACCACCCACCCGCGGCACTACCTCTATCTCACGCTGCAAGTCATTACAGCTCACCCTGCAGGAATGCACGGACTGCATGCACCCTGCAGACTCAACATGCTCTCCCCCCTACCCGTCGGCCTTGCTGCTTCAATTCGCAGGACTCTGCCTGCAGTCACTCCATCTCCCTCCTTGCTGCCTCTCCACTAAAGGCTGCCTCTTCGCACTCACGCTCGCTGCACATTCCTCGCGGGTGCTCCCTGCTTCCATACACTGACTCACTACCTGTAGTCCCTGCGTACTGTCGCTTTCTGGCACTCACTGCAAGATCTTTTACCTGTGCCCTCTTTGTGTTCTATGCAGCAGCTCCTGTGCACTCTTTCACTGCAGCCACCAGGCAGCACCCCCTGCATAGAAGTATTGTTCACGTCATTGTGTGCCATTGCAGTGCCCTCACACTGTGCCCCTGCAGCCACCAAACAATACCATCCCTGTGTCAGTCTGCAGTCACCAAACAACACCCTCCCTGTGTCAGTGACCTCACAGCATGCCCCTGAAGTCACCAAACAACACCCTCCCTGTATCAGTGACCTCACACTGTGCCCCTGCAGCCACCAAACAACACCACTAGTTATGTCAGGAGGGTGTACCCTGGAAACAGAGTACATCTTGTGAAGGTGTGCAAGGTATATAGCCTTTAGACATCAGTCGTGCAGCGAACATTAAGAACTATTTCTTTTATTTTGAAAAATCATATTGACGATCACTAAAAACCTCTTTACAAAGTGTACCAATATCCAGTTGAAGAACCACTCAACCTTGTGTTGTACGCCAGTGAATAGAAGGTGTCGATAAATTCTCATTTTTGGTCTTCATTAATGGTGCACTATTCAAGTTCTGGAGGCGGGTTGTTGATAAAACTAAAGGCGATACATGGGAAATCCTATATGTGACTCTAGTCACCTAGTAAAAGGATGTACATATTATCAACGAAGGATGAATACGGAGTGACATTCCCAGTTATAAAACACACTCACCCTCATCCGCAAGCGGTCGAGGTTCATGCTGTCCTGAAAAGAGACGATGTGCCTCATTATAAGGATGGCGGTCTGGGAAATACGGTACTGGTAAGCATCCCAGGTTTTTCCTGGCGAGTGTAACGGCACCCGTGAGCAGAGCGCGTCGGATGCAGCGGCACAACTCTGAATGTCCCTGTGCATCCGACGTCCCCATACCTATTCGGCCCTGTGGGGATGAATGGGGATCGGGAGGCCCTTGATTTCAGCACCCGCAAATGGGCGATTACCGAGTCCACCGAGCTCGGCATGACCCTGTTCTTGCCCATTCGCGGGTGCCGGAAAAAATGCAACGTTTAACGGCACGGCTATCGCCAGAGTTGTAATGAGGCCCAATGTCCCTAGTAACAACCTCAGTTAATGCACTGTTCGAGTATTGGAGGCGGGTTGTTCATCAAACTAAACTGTACTGCAGAGCCTATACATCACAAAAAGTAATGAGGCTATACAAAGAGGTAAACCTCACCCAAATACATGAAAGCGATTCAAAATAAACATAAAGTAGGCAACATTAAAAGAAAAAAGGGAAAGAGGACACCGAACAACCATCTATGAAGTATTAAAACAAAACCATATTGAAAAGAACAATTTGAGAAATACAGATTGCCAAACAAAATGGTGGACGGGGAGAGGAACAACGAGAACTGAACAGAGGACACTGACGCGTGCCTTGCAAGCGAGAATACGCTGGCGGCCTTGGCCACACAGGCGGGAATGGTCGAGGCCATCCCACTGTGCCACAGCACCACCTTAAGACACAATAAAATAAAAAAGAGTAGATAAAAGAAGCAAACAAGGGGCATGGTATATTACGCCATATAGCTAACCACTCACAATCTTTTCGCCATCTTTTCACCATAGCGTGTCCTGAAAATGTGTTGTAACTTCTTTCTCACTTTCTGAACTTTGGGCCTCATTACGAGTTGTTCGGTGCTGTAGAAATCGGCAATACTGCATGATAAAACCATCATTGCTGCATTACCGGAGCGCCCAACTACGAGTTAGGTGGTAAGGTGGAGGGAAAAGCTCCAGCAAGAAAATGGAGGTCATTCCTGCAATTTACCACCCTAAAACGACCAAATCAGCAGTGTTAACACTGGTGGAATCACCGCCAGTCGTAATACCGCCGCAATCCCCCATGGAGGACTATGCACTCCAATTAATGGGGACTAACACCACTTGTTATCTGGTGGTAAATGCGCCAGACCAAGTGGCGGTAATGGTTATTCCTTTTGGCAGTATTTTGGAGGATTTACTGCTGGAATACCACCAAAAATGTAATGAGACCCTCTGCAAGGTGCTACAAGACTCTATGGGTAGGGTGACTATGGCACTACTGCAGAATGGCATAGCCATAAGCGTCATTCTACCGCCTCTGCCTTTGGGTGGTAAATAAGACTGCTAATGATACTCAACCACACAGCCTCCGCCAGTGGTAATTCACTGCTGGCTCATCAGTGGCTTGATCAAGCGGGAATGCCGAATCAGCGTTCCCCGGGCCAAGTGGGACAAGAGATCGGTTAAGTGATGGGAAATGCAGGTCCCAACATTAGCAGATATTAAAGGGCAGCCCATGAGCAGAAATATCCCACCCAGGTAATTGCACTAATGAAGCAACTAAATCAGTTGAATAAACCTTCAGACGAAGGGCTGGTTGTGCTCCCACTCAGGCGCAATCCGATGCAGTCTTCAATAGTGCCTGACAGACCTCTTCTGGTGACAAGGTGTGTGGGTAACGCGCAAAAACTGAGACTCCAGATTACAGGGTGAGTCATGCCGACATGGTTGAGTTTTCCACAATTCCAGGAATTACCACCAAACTCCATTACCGTTACTGCAACTTCAAATCGGGTGAAATCCACCCAATGAGGGTGTTAATCCACCCATTGATGGAGTAATGCCCCATTTTTGGATCCAAGGCACTTAATAAGTATTTTGGAGGCATTCATTCCGCCTGCACTAATGCCAGAAAAGAGCAGTGTAGTTGAAGTGCTAGTAAAGCCGCAAATTCACCAAAAATGGGGCAGAAACGCATTTGCTGGCACTTTTTCTCTAAAACAACACACCAAACTCCTAATGAGGCCCATTGACTATATATTAATGGTGACAGAACTATTTAGTTTTCCACTAGATGCACGTGGATAAGTGAAACGAGTCCAGTGCCGTGCCACGTATCGCCTTCTGAGATGCCATCGAATGCAACCTCCGCAAACAAAAACTGAGAAGTCTGCAAGAAGAGCAAAGCGGGCCGGCTTGAGTTTCTCGGAACATGGAAAGGCGCAAATACAATAATCCTGCTGTAAAGCACGACTTTATTTATTGCGAAACATAAATCGGGTTTTACGTTCACTCTCATTCATCTCAACATCATGAACCTCTACAAGAAGCGACTTTCTCTCCTAATGTCACTTGTGTCGCACACTCTACACACTAACGTCCCCATGTCATTGCTCCCGTATCAGGGCCAGGAGGAGAGCTCAGCGGCACCGCATCCGCCTGGGATCAAGACGACGCAGAGCAACACAGGTTCAAACCCCGGGTCCGCGCAAAGAAACCTCTGGGCAGTGCTTTAAGTGGGGTAAGAAATTGAGGGGGGGCCCTCGTTTGGGGGCGTGGCTTCCATTGTGGGCGTGGCCTAAAACGTGCACAAATCATTGTAAGGTGCGCAAACAAATATATAAATGTATGTGAGCATTTCTATATTTGTATGCGCACTACTATGGTTTGTGTACCTTTCAAGCCTAATAAACATACCAATGTTACGTATTTCTGGCTTGAAAAGTGCACAAACCCTAGTAATTTACGCACACTTGTGTGCTTACCTTACTATGATTTGTGCACTTTTCAAGCCACCTTTTATAAGCATAGACATTTATAACATATTTCTACGTTTATAAATGACCACTTGAAACGTAAACAATTCAAGGCATCTTTTATAAAGCGTTGAGGACGGACAAAACCCGAGGTGGCTTTGTCCATCGACAAAGCTTTATAAAAGATGCCTTGAATTGTGCACGTTTCAAGCGGTCTTTTATAAACATAGAAATATTTCTACGTTTATAAAAGATGGCTTGAAACTTATACAATTCAAGTCATCTTTTATAAAGCTTTGCCAACGGAGATAGACGCCTCGGGCTCTGTGATCTATCTGCTCTAAGCAGATAGATCACTCAGCCCGAGGCGCCTTTCACCCTCTGCGAACCCGCGGGCTCCCTGATCTAATCTGCATATTAGATCATGGAGCGACCTGGAGAGGGCAAACAAAGGAACTGTAACTTCCCTGATGACCCCTCAGATGAGGGTTCATCAGGGAAGTTACAGTGACTGACAGAAGTGCCAGCCAGCCTAAGCGACGCTGTGCCTGGCTGGCACTTCTGTCTGCTCGCCTGAAATTAAACTGGCGGGCGCATCTCCCGTCGCGGCTGCGGCCGAGGCGGGATAATGCATCCCGCCAATGTTGTGTGGGATGGGCCCGGCCCTGGCAGGCGCCGGCCCACTTTAAGCACTGCCTCTGGGTATTAAGCGCGCTATAAATAACCAATTACAATTTACCCCATGATCATTCTCTGACTATAACAAAGAGTTTTGGAATAGACATAACAACTAAATCTTTGGTGGGTCACATCTTTTGAGCTTTTCTAGAGCAGATGGGATAACTTAGATTTCGAAACTCTGGTAATCATATATTTGATTACCCGTGATAGTTTGTTGTGGGATTTTTTCTTTTTTTTCCTGCTGTTATAGTTTTGAAATAATCTTCCCTATGACAACATGATTTTCTTCCCTGTTTCTCTATCCTTTATTTTTCTCCGTTTGTTATTTTACCTCTACAAGCCTTGAACAACTTCTGCTTCCTTTTGAAAACTTTGAATCTTGTAAATTTGCGGACATCTTTAGTAATACCATTAAACAGTTCAAACGATTTGTTTGGCAAGAATTTAGTTTTTTGGCAATGTCCAGAAACTTTACTCATAAATATTTCTCAGAAACAATTAACGATGTATTGTGTGGATTTTTTTGTTTCTGCATCAAAATTAATAAAAAGATGTTTAAAAAAAATGTTAATACGAAAACTACTTAAAAATCCACTTTGACTTTGTTAATCCTACGCAACCAATCAGATGTTGAGAATGGCATTCCATTTTGAGTTTTTTTAGAATACAACCCTCACATTTTTTGCATAGGCTCCTGGAAAAATGATGCTTCTTGCTGTGCTGTAAACAAGTGTACTCATCAAGTTTCTCAACCGAGTAATTGCTATAATCAGAAATTACATCAAATATTGATAATTTGCTTCAGCAACAAAAAATGTCTGATCATTAGTTAAGAAATGTTGGTACATGCAAGTATTTGCTGGAGTCATCGTGATCAAAGAGAGGCCATTGCTAGGCCGCGGGGAGCGATATGTCATTTTCTGCGATAGTTCCTATATGGACCAATGGATACTCCTAGAGGCATTCAAGTGAGTTAATAAAATTGAGCCTCTTTGCGTTCATGAACGTGTTTCATGTGTGACTTCACAGGTCTCAAACGCGATTGCCTTGTTTTTACTTTCCTTTATATATTTCTCCCTTAAAACATTAAGAGGTTTCAAGTTAAAGCAAAATTACTGAGGGGAACCATATAATTATATACAATTGACAATTAGGGGTCTTAACATAACAGTATCCTGTCCTTCCAGCCTTCCAGGTGAGTCTCAGTTTCTGTAAACTACCAAATGTTCATTAAAATTGATCAGTTTTTATTCTACGTGAAGGCCGCTGTCAACACCTCGATATTTCAATTCAGATTCAGGTTCAAATGGAGATGTCCCTCAACCTTAGACTTCACAAAGTGAGATCTGTTCATGTTCAATAAGGGGAGATGAAAGCACTGTTAAGCACTATCAAATCGTCTTCATATAGGAGACTGGGCATCATTAAGAGTTGGGAGGTATTCCGGTGCTAATTCTGCCAGAATACCAACCAATGGAATTACCGCTATCGGCCCTTGGGCCAGCGGATTTACCAACGGATTATAAGTGGTGGTGGTGGTGTTAGTCCCCATTAATGTGGATGCCATAGCACGCCATGGGGTATTTCGGCCGACTTGCTGTAGTGGTAATTCCACCAACTTTACCGATTTGTCGGCAGAAAGTGGGAACGTTTTACCTCCAGCATGATTCTGCAGCTAAATCCCCCACTCCAGAGCCAAGTTTGCGGTATGGCGATATGGGAAAAGTGGTGGTAATTCTGTAACTGCCTCTTTTTTCCCACACTGCCACACTCGTAATGAACCCCATTGTCTTATTTCTGGGAATAAAAATGAGGCTGAAAACACGGTGGGCCTGAGTCATGGAATTCTTTGCACAGTGCAAAGTGATTTTCTGCTGGTACAAAGTGACTTTGCACTGCATTGTTGCACTGCCAACAAATACCCTGATTCATGGAACCATGCCAAGTATCTTTTTGCTGTGCAAAGTCACTGTACACTGCCAAAACGCACTTTGCACAGCTCCACCCTGATTCATTCAATCGTGCAAAGTGTCTTTTTGTTGTGCAAGGTCACTTTGCATCAGTGAAAAGTCACTTTGCACCAGGGAAGAAATGTCATGATTCAGGCCCACATTTCTTTTCCATAATCTATCGATATGTAATGCAGGGGGAGTCTCCCAACAGCTCCCCCCGCCCCACCTTAATTTACTCCCTAACCCAAAACCCAGTGTATTTATTTTGAGAAAATGTGCATACTTTTCAAAAGATTTGATGAGAAAAAGAGAAAAATTGCCGTTTTCGGCCTCAGTCTTTTGCAATGTTTTTATGCAGTGATAGCGAAGCGGCAACGCGCTTTACAATGCCCTTGTGAGCACTCGGTTTCTGCACTTGCAAGCGACCATAACACTTCGTGTGGATACATTGTTTGCATCGGGGTGCATTTGCAACATTTTAAAAGGAGGTATAATTTTCCATGGGCCTCATTACGACCCTGGCGGAAATCGTGGCGCCAAATGCACCATGGAGCACGGCGGAAAGCTGCCGATAGCGCCATGGGGGTTGGCGGATTTACCGCCCCATTCCGACCTTGGCGGGGCGGTAAATCCCCATTCCCCATTTTACCCTTCCCCATTCCCATTTTTGCCCCATAGGGTATAATGGGAGTGGGGAAGGCGTTAATTACGCCACCGTTAAATACGGTGGCGTAATTAACAACAAGGTCCCGTAGCGCCATGGATTTCTCCGCCCGGAAAAACCAGGCGGAAAACGCTCCATGGCGCTACGGGAACTCGTAGTAGGGCGGACGGGTCCGCCGCGAATAACGCTGGCGTAAACCCACTCCGCCAGGGTCGTAATGAGGCCCCATGTAAGTTTAAAAACTTAGTATCCATAATTCAATTTTTAAGGCATAGATGGTCCTCACAGTACCTGCGGTCCTACATTTTGTAGAGACTCTTAACTCTATGCTGGACAAGAATTGCACGTTTGTAGGTGCAATAACAGTGCTTCATAGAATGCTGCAAGAGTCAACCTCCCAGTGCTTCTGTGGTGGGAGAACACAGGTGACCCAGCATCATTGCACTATGGCAGGGGACGGAAACCCGCGGCGATTGAGATGTTTTGGAATATAGCTTCTACGACTCTTCACCAGTGACTATGCTGGCTGGGACTGATTGGAATAGGACTCCAAAACACCTTGAGAGGCAAAGGTGGCAGACCCCTGTACTACGGTGACATGACTGGTATCATTTCCTTCACTCGGTAGCTTCCGGCTGAAATGCTGGATGGCTCGCAGGACCTTCTGGTTGAAAAATACAATGACCAACGGGAAGACAGAGGCATAGCACACAGACAGGAAGAAGCGGACATCCGAAGTGAAGGTGACAATGTTCTTAGTCGAGGTGCTCTGGTAACAAAATATGAAGGCATCAATTCCGAAGAAAAAGACGTAGAGGCTCACCAGGGTGCTCACCGTCTTCGAAGCCCTCGCCTCGGCAGAAAGCGGCCGGGATCTTTCTGAGCTCCTTATGCCCTTGACCTGCTTCCCATGCTTGTACAAGGTGTATAATATGGCACAGCTGGCGATGCTCATCCCGACCACAAACACAAGATCTCTGGCGAAGAGAGTCAATGTCTGACTGAGTGACGATGAGTAACTTTGCAAAATGACAATACAGTAACTGACACGGTAAGCGTATTCCAGGTTAGTTACGTTGGTGTCGGACACTGCAAAAAGCAAGGGTGTGATGCACATTGTGGCATTAACCATCAAGAGAAGAACAATGAGCGGGCCTGCGTAGACTTGGAGCCGCACTTTGACGTGCATGCAGGTGGCTGTGCTTGACAGGAGTGTAACGCACTGGAAGCAGCTGAGGAAACAGGTCAAGCAGATGGACATGGCGCGGGAGACACGCGACACATAAACGAGAAGCCCACAATGCACATCACTAAAAACATTGGGCAGTCCAAAAATGTAGAGGGAGTTGGGAAGTCCTCTGGTCAAGGCCATCACAAAGTTGGCGACCGCCAGGTTCAGAAGAATCACCTCCGATGTGATGAGGCCCCGTTCCTGGTACGCCATGCAGGAGAAAATGGCCACGAGTGCGGCATTTCCCACAACACCTAACGCACTTGTTAGTAGAAACGCAGTTCCTCTGATGACTTGGAAAGGGTCCATAACTTGATGTTCATTCCCAGGGTTTCACCTAAATAATATAAGATGAAATTAATGTTCAAGGCAAAATGCTTTATTATTTCAATGTACATATGCATTGCATTGTCTCATAATCACTCATAGGCAGGGCTTTAAGTGGGCCACTACACGAAAAGGCATTTTTTTCTACAGCCTGAAGCTCTCGCTCGTGTGCGAGAGCTTCAGGCTTCAGAAAAAAATGTCTTTAAGCTATAATGGTGGCGCCGCACCTGCGAGGCATCCCTTTAATCAAGGGATGCACGTGGGCCGGCGCCACCATTATGGAGAAACGTGAGGCCGCTGGAAGCAGAGGCCTTGTTTTCTAAATACTGAAGCTCCCGCGGATTCGCGGGAGTTTCACTCTTTAGGAAAAAGGCCTCTGCTTCCAGTGGCCTCACCCTTTCAGCCTTAATGGTGATGCTGCCCCTCCCCAGCTGGCGAGGGACAGCACCACCATTAAGGCTGAATAGGCGAGGCGCTGTCCCCTGCCAGGTTAGCCTATAGAAAATAAATGCAGAGATCAGCACCCTCTTCCCCATAGGGGAGAGGGTGCTAATCTCTACAAAAGGCTGCCTGGCAAGGGTGCCAGTAGCCCATTGAGCCGGGGCTCGTCAAGGGGGCGTGGCCCAACGGCCCATCAAGACCCCGTTGTTAGACCACGCCCCCTCGATGGGCCCCGGCTGGATTTGTAGTGCCACTTAAGGCACTGCTCATAGGGACATTTACCATGTTCCTCAACTTGGATATTTCAATCATTTGGAAGCGAAATCCGCCCAGGTTGATACAATTTAGAGACTCTAAGAAAATCTGCATTGCCATTAGATGACATCTGTGGATCCACAGCGAAAAAAAGACTAACGTCATCTCCAGGAATCTGTTACGGCAGATATTCTGCTTCTTTTCCCCACCAAATGTTTGAATCAAAGTTTGAATTGAGCCTTACTTTTTAAACTCCTGTGGAATTTAGTCAGATCTCTTTGGATTTGGTGCTCCTTAAATAAATATTATAGGCGACCATATGATGTAGTCTGCACCCGATATTCTGTTTTTTCTCGTGAACAATAGCGACCAAACCACCATTTCCTGCAATGCAAGTTCACATTTTGGCTGGTCTCTTCCCTAAAGAAATGAATTTGACTCTGCAGCTGGGGGTCTTTTAATAAACACCAGTGCATATGTGTTTAGTGTTTATTCATCTGCAAAGTCAGGGAATCCCCAGTAGGGCACATATCACAATCTGGGGCAATCAACATATTGGTGATGGGGGACATACCCCAAATATCTCAAATGGAAACTGACAATTGTCAGTGTGCCCTGTCAACGCAACATTATACCCCAATCAGCAGACCACAGTGTTGAAAGGTTTTGGGATTAATGAGAGGGCGTCCCAGGAGGATAGCTCAGTGGCAACGTACTCGCATTGCAAGCAAGACGACACGAAGCAACACAGGTTCCAGTCCGCTCTTCGAAACCTCTAGGTATTTAAGTGCGTTATAAATACGCAACAAACTCCTGTAATACCGCCTTGATTCCCCTGGGCTGTGTGAGCGCTTTAAAAATGCAAAAATAGAAAGAATAAAGAGAGATAATGGCATTCTGCTTAAGAAATGCATTCTTCAAAAACGCCCCACCTTGATGCTTTATGGAAAATGCACCAATAGGGCCTTATACAATGTGTTTCAAAAAAGCTCCACGGATTCCCAGACAAACATAAGGTTTGGAAATGTTCATTGCTACATGAAGGTCCAGCCGAAACTACAAAAGAAGATGAATATTTCTCACCCAACAAAAACACTTTTCCGAAAGTACAAAAAAAAACTCCTGGGCATAAAAGATGCAATGAACAAGAAACCTGTATGGCACTATTTTTACAGTTAGGTTGTTTTTATGGATGAAACCTCCTTTTTAACCTACAATGACATCTATGCAAAAGATCCTTTGAGGCACCATAAGAGCCAACATAAGACTAGGCCTACTGTTTGGCACTGTTGACCATCAAGATAACACATCAAATTATAGCGTTCCCTATGCAAAGTACAGGATGTTACAAGTCACATAAGAAAAGAATATGGGAAAACAAACCAAGCTCTTAAGTAGTCTTCACACAAAAATGTAGTTACCGTCAATGCATTCTAAACTAAACTCAACTAAACTGCAACCAAAACTATAATGAAACACGCAACATAAACTAGTCCAACATAAAAGTTAAGAAAAACATTTAAGCTACACTGTCGGTTCAACCAAACTGAACATTACAAATCTGAATGAAACTTAAATATAGGCCAAACTACATTTTAAACAGAAATGTCAGAGTAAAGTATAATGTAAACGATTTCTTTTTAAATTGACATAAAATTTAGAGTAAAGTTGAATGTAAGCTAAACTAAATAAGACTATAAGTAAAACTTTATGAAAAACTTCAAAGTAGATTTGAATTTAAACAAAACGAAACCTTAAGCAAACTTTTACATGAACTTGAATGAAAACTAAACTAAAATGTGGGCAAAATGTAAAGGAAAATATTTGTGAACGCAGATAAACTTGCATTTAGTAGCAATTAAAAAAATAAAAAAATATTCACTTAACCCACAGAAAACTTTAAAGCAAAAGTTAATGTAAATTAAACTCACTGATTTGTTGGCAAGACTTTAACGTACATTATAATATAAACTAAATAGAAAGAATTGCTACACAAACCATCGACGTAAATATGCATCTGAACTAAACAAAACAAAACTTTAGGCAAAACCTTAAAATACATTGAACAGCCTCATTTTCATTGAGGTTTCAAATGGAAAGAATTATTAATAACAGGTGGAGCCAGGCCCTCAGAAAAATAAAAGCAAAAAGGAAAATAAAATTGTTTGCTTGATGTTGAAATAAACCATAAACTAAATTTAAAGCAACATTTAAAATCACACATATTGAAAATAAAATTAAACCCCAAACAGTGATTTAAATCAAACTTTCATGGGAATTTAAAAACAATATTTCGACTTATCTTTAAACTCCAATGAACTTTATTCTAATATTAGTCTCATTGACTCTGGTGTGAGACAAAACCAGAAACCTGCCAAAGGATTTTCTTTCTCATTTTGAAAATGATTTTTAAATCAAATAACATATTTAGAATTGTAATCGATTTCATCGGTTCATGGTGCTGTCTGTATCTGGGTAGGATTATGGAACAGCCCTGGCACCACCTGACACTTTTTGGGATTTCCTTCACCTAAACCCAGCCTGACCATTATTTTTATGTAACTATGAATCAGGGCCTGGGTTTACTTAATTCTTGGAACTATGGAATTATGTATGGAGAACCAGAATACATGCAATCGCTCTATCACTGTAACATTAACTGATATGCACACCGATCACGGCACAGGTGAGTGTTAGCATGTAGGTTTATTAATAAATGGTCTTTTATGCATGAGATGCCAGTGTATAACCATTTCAATCTCATTAATATGTATTCGACAATTGAGAAGCATATTCAAATATTACTTGCACAGAGAGTAGGAAGCATCCAGGAGCTCTGCTCAGAGATTGTTTCTGGCCGTCAGTTTAAGAGTAGATGAGGTTAGTAGTCCAAAAGGGGATGAGAGTTAAGAGTGTTGAGATGACGGGTTGGACACTCACAAAATAACGAAGGAGCAAAATCTCTTTAAGGAGATCCGACTTACAGTTGATTGATGCTTTTTGGAAAATGTCTAGTTTACATTATATCCTTGCATGATCGCAGAGTGGAGTGGATTAGTTTATAGAATGCGAAAGAACGTTCCTTCCCAATTGAAGCTGACTAGTCTATGCTGTTTCTATTTTGCCTATTTGAACAACAAGTCTTCCCCGTTCCTACATAAGGAACCATGCCAGATGCTTTAATGTCCTTATTGGAGACCAACATAATTCCTCTCTTCTGTCTCACAAGTAGGGGTCTATATTCTGGCGATCACCAGTGTTGCACCCTTACCGTCAAGGAGGACGAGTGAGTTTCAGCAAAGTCCTGATGGGAACTTTCTTTCTGTGCACATGGGACGACCACCTGAAATTCTGAAAATCCATAAGGAAAGTGGTTATTCAGCTGAGAAGAGCTTGAGACCAGCACAAAAACCTCAACCAACAAATTCCCCCTCAGGAACATGGACTAGACATAACCTCCTCTTACTATTTACACAGACACATGGCAAACCAACACACAAGTTAACAGCCAAGGAGCACAGGTGGTTGGACTGATTCAGGATAGCCTCTCCACGCCACATAAAACAATACAATGACATGCGTCGTGCATTCTTTTCCTCCAGAGATCAAAACATTAAATACCACTAGTAAGTAAACCTGACAAAATGTATTATGCGCTTGCCTGAAAGAATCTGGAATGAAGCACTTCATAAACCATCAGATCGACGAATGGTAGATTTGACCGAATTCAGTCACTAATATTAGTTTGCATTTTGCCGATCAAATTGAGGCTGAAAATACCGTACATGAAGAGCGGGGGTGGGAGGGGTGGCCCCCGCTGCCCATGTTTGCTATCTTCAGCCTCGGGGTTGTGGGGGTTTCCCCCACATCCTTAACATTGGCGGCAGGAGACAGAAATTGCTCTGGCCCCTGTTATCAATGAACGGTTAAAACGGGGGCTTGAGCAGTTGCACTGCGGGCTGTCCACCTGTGAACAAAGCATTCGCGGGCAGAAAACCCACATCCCTTTTTCCATAGACTTGATTAAATCTCAGCAGTTAAGGGGTTATATTATTAGTGGCACTGTCGTATTTTTAACCTACCATGCTTTAGTAGATGTAAATGCTCTAAATAGAAAATAACTCGGACAACTGTACCTACCACTTGACTAGTGACCATCTGACACCTCATATGGTCCCTGATCCCCCAGATACATAGAGGACCCTCAGTGCCTTGCTTGTGCATTAGAAACCCGACATATTATACAAGAACAGTGGGCAAATTCCAAGTCGTGCCAACTTTCTTTAGCGTTACAGAAACATTTAATAATAATTTAGCATTTATATAGCGCTACGAACCCTCGGGCACCTGAGCGCTGCTTATTATTGCCCACGGTGTGTGGTGCTCATTTATCGACCTCGGAAGGATGAAAGGCTGAGTTGGCACTGCTGGGATTTCTGCATAGATGTCAAAGCGAGCCCTCTACTCACTGTGCTATTGGACCGGCGACCTTGCCTGATTTTAAAACTGGATTTACACAATGTCAAACTTTCTTTGCAGAAAATAACATAACATACAACAAAATAATGACAGTGATCATTTCGACAGGAACATTTTCTTTTTAATTAATTTCAATTGATAATGCTGATGTTTTTGTTGGGTTTTTGTAATTATAATTTAAAAATACACCAGACTCCTGTAGGTGGGTTAACTTTGGAAGTGTGGGAATTACACAGTGTATGTTTGAAGTGAAAAATGCGGTCAAAAACAGTTAAAAGAAAGGTGATGTTTTTACTGGCGATTAATTTGGTGGGTACCCCAACGTTCCAGGTTAGAACACTGATTTGTTTGCTCGTGGGATAAAACGTCACATCAGTTTTTTTGCCATTTTTTAAACCAAAACATGCAGCGCCAGGCCACGCTCCACACCCTCATCTCCCACGAACCCCCTTCTATGGGTGAGTTTGTTTGAAAAAAGATCAATTTCCTTTCTGGGAAAGCTGCTTGTGAGGACTTGGAATGACGGCAGTTATGGTTGTGTTTCCAGGACCCTCAGTGTGTTGAGGGCCTGATCACTAACCCAGTACATCTCGTGGATGTAGGCCCCATGGATGACCAATATTATTTCAACTTCCTTTCTTCTCCTTCTCCAGAGTTCTGGCCAATCTGTCATAGCCCCTCCTTTTCCTCCTTCATCCCTGTGACGTGTTCTTCCTCTTCCCCCTTTAAGGTCGTCCCTCGTTTAAGGAGGACTGTCCTTATTCACTCTACAGCATCTCCCCCGTGCTTATCATCTCTGCGGGTCAACCGTTCCTTCTTCTTTCTGGTGGTGCTCGGGGTATTTGTCTTGGCTTTTCTTTGCTCCATTGTCTATTTCCCCATATGCCCGTCTCTCAGTTCAGGAGCGTTCTCTGGGACCACCTCTTCCTTCCCTTCCATCTATTTCCCGTCCTTCTTTAACGGTTCTCGTTTCTTGGTCTCTGCTGCTCTCCTACATTGTTCTCTCCTGCATCTGCACACTGGACATGAGGTCTCACCTTCCCCTTCCTGTCCCCTTTCAGCTCTCCTTCCCCTTTCGCCCCATTGCCACCTCCTTCTTGCATCCTCATCTCACACTATTTCATAATCTCTCTGTGACCCTCATCTTCTATTGTGATCTTTGCTAGATCACCTAGCCGACCTTGTGCTATTTCCTTGAGCGCTCTTCCTCTTGTTTCCTTATCGCTGGTGTTTCTTTCTCTTTATTTTCTTTGTTCTACTGCAGCTCTCTGATCCTTCTGCCCGACCCTTATTTTCACTGCTTCTTCCTTATTCTACCCTTGAGGGTACCCGCGTTTGCTCTAGGCTTTGCTTGCGCCTTATTGCCACAATGTGTTTTGGTTCTAGCGATGCTTCACCAGGCTGCGATGGGTCCACGGATTCTGGTGGATCGCTGATTGATGGCACCTTTGTACTGTAGTGTGTGGACAGAGGAGGATCTTCCATTTCTTGGAGTGATGACGTGGGGTGTTTTATGCACTATGCATTTCTCACTTTGCTCTCCTTTTGTTCTATTGGATGTGTGTGCTCTCCTTGGTGCCCTCTAGATGTGTGCACTCTCCTTGGCATTCTCAAATGTGCACTCTCTCTGGTGTCTTCTGGCTGTGGCTCCCTTTGGTGTCCTCTGTCTGTGTGCTCTCTCTAGCATCTTACGGCCGTGCGCTCCCTTTGCCCTCTTGTAGACAAGCAGCTGTACTCATCTGCGGGAGATCCCGCCACCCTACCTCCTGTCTATTGGAGACATGAGACTGTGCCGTGTTTGACACCAGCCGTCGTGCCAATACTGCAGCAAATGTTTGGAAGAAGGTACCCACTAAGAGAACCTTATTGAATGTACCCCCAAAGTAACGATAGCCTGCTGGAGGAACTCCGTGAAGGAATATGAGAAAGAACAAAGAAGAGGAGCTAGTGGCGTCATAAGAAAGTGTGAACAGCGTCTCGAGATACTGGCTCAAGATGATGAATAGAACCTGAACACCAATGACGAAGAACGGATCGATGAACTCTCAAGTGTAAAAAACAGAAGATGACATGTGCACGAAGTACTGCAGAAAACAAATGTTCAGTAAAAGTACAGATGCTGCAACGCAAGGTAGATGAAGTCATCATAGAAGCTGACTATAGGTAGTGAGTAGAACACTGGCGAAGCCGCCATTGTACAGAAACTGGACATTGGTATCATGAATTAAGTAAGATAGGAACCCATGAAGCAGGAATGGAAAACTGTTGCAGCAAGAATAATAAGCTCATGGAGCTGCGTGGCGAGACTGCCTGGTCTAAAGTCAAGTTTCTAGAAGGCGAGGTCAGCTATCTACACTGAAGAAGGACGAATGTGCAGAGGATGAACCTTCTCAGCTTAAGGTGCAAGAAGAATACAAAGGATGCCATGCTTTAATTCATTTAGAGCTTTTAAAACCTGCAGAATGGACCAAATTGTGGTCTCCTGTCACGTGAGCCAAGGATGGAAATAGATCTTGGAGTCCCAGACACAATAGCGAGTGCCCACACTCCCATGCATTCCCAAAGATGAGAATACTCTACAAGGCCAAGTACAAAGACAATTTAATGGCAGTGGCAGAAGGCATGGATATGAGAGATGCTAGGCTAATTAGGTGGTGAGGTAGCTTCATGTCCTATCTCCCTGCACCTTGGTCTCAGCTTAGGTGCTGCCTAATAAATCGAATGTTCCAGACATGGCAGAAGCGTGCCAACGAATAGTATTAGTCTGTATAACGAAGGACCTCATAGTTTGAGGACCAATCAGAAACTATGTATCTAATGTTTCTGAAATGACATATTTATAGAGGTAGTCATAAGTTGTCCACCTGATAACGGGCAGCCAATAACAATCCTAGCTCCTATAGAAATGTATACTTAGATGTTTCCCTTAACCAATCTCAACCCTTGATATGTGTTTCAGTATTGCCATATAGTTTGACATCACTCTGACTCATATTGCACTATAAGAAACGTATTTTGGTTAAAGATCCTTGAGAGACTGAGCGTCCATCCATTGATGTTTGGTGGAACCTCCCTGATTTAGACACTTGTCAATAAAACAGAACTTGCCATATTCTTGAGTTTGTCCAGTTATTTGGACTAATAATTATTCTGGTGTAATCCCATCCATTACCATATGCATGTTCCTAAGGCCATATGCTCACTCTCTTGGATATGTGCACGCTCCTTGGTGTCTATTGGATTGCGCACTCTCTTTGATGTCAATTAAATGTGTACACGCTCATTGGCGTCTTCTGGAAGCGTGCACTCTCTTTGGCATCTTCTGGATGCATGCGCTCTTTAGCAGCCCTTGGATGTGTGGAGGCTAATTTCTCTTTACTTTGGCAACTGTATCCTTTTGGCTTCCAGATGGGCAGAGGACCTTGTTGGCTGTCGCTAGTGGTCGACAGCGGCCTGTCTTTAGTATGGCAGGTTGCTGTCTCAATGATTTATGGCTTTTTCTGTTTGTGCGCGCGGAATGCCGTCTATGTGTGCAGCGGACTGCCATGTGGAACGCCGGACTGCCATTTCGATACTATGCGACAGATGGCCATCTCAAGTGCAGTGGACTAACATCTTTGAATGTGCCGTGGATTGCTGTATTTGGCGGAGCAGCGGGTTGCTGTTTTTATGTAGGAGGAGACAGCTGGCTGAAATGCCCACATAGTGGAGGACGCAGAGAGCCCCTGGTGGCTGTGGAGGAGGAGTGCAGCTAACTTGCTTCTGGAATGTAGAAGGAGTGCAGGTAATGTAGGGTTTCCTTCTATTTATAGTTATTTTTTTTTCTCTTGGCTGCTTGTGAGCGCCGCAAATATCTGTTCGGGTATGGGTAGGCAGAGATGCGGCACAGTGCAATGGGCAGTGGAGTGCCTTGCCCGTTTTAGGAACAGTATTGTGTGGCCTCAGCACCTGCGTCGGGGGGCCAGCGGGCCGTCATTAGAGTGGCAAATGCTGAAATGGGTGGTGGCAAATGCTGAAATGGGTGGTGGTGGGCCATACCCATGTTGGAGGTAGCTCTGCTCCTTTTTCTGTTTTTTCGGCACCGGGTTGTGGCAGGTTGTGTGCTGAGGGCCCCCCAGAGGGTTCCCAGCTCTGTGCCGTGCAGAGGTCTACTTCTTCTGCAGGAGACCGTGGGTCAGCCGCTATTCGGCGTCGCTCCCTTTTCTTCTATTTATTTTCATGTATATCATTTGGCCCTTTTGCTTGTTAAGGAGTTGGGAACATGGGATCTTTCCTTGCTCATTGCCAGTTGTTATGGTTGTGTGGACAGGCCCCTCAGGGTGTTGAGGGACCAATCACCAACCGTGTAAACCTCCTGGATGTAGGCCCCATGGATGGGACGGAGACAAATATTATTTCAACCTTCTTTATTCCCCCTCTCCAGAGTTCTGCCCGGTCTCTCAAAGCCCCTCCTTTTCCTCCCTTATCCCTGTGACATGTCCTTCCTCTTCCTTCTTTAAGGTCGTCTCTCCTTTAAGGAGGACTGTCCTTAGTCACTCTACAACAACGTCTATATATGGAGGGTGACAGAGAACAAATGCCTTATCATATCATATCATAAGGGAAGAAACAGCAGCAGGAGCAGAATGGACAAATCTGCCCACAGTGCCTACCATTGAAACGGTTCAGCCGCCAGGTGCCTGCAGCTCGCCAGATGTTTTGGACTACAATTCCCATTAACCCTCACCATTGACTATGCTATCTTGGACTGACAGGAGGTGTAGTCCATAATAGTTGGCCAGTTAAGTAGGATTATAAAGAACTTTGGAAAGAAGGTTTTTGAGCAGACCATTTTATGAACGAAATTATTAAGTTTATATGACCAGGTATGCGAGAATATGTCATGCCATACACCTGACTCAACGCAGCATCACATACCGGAATAAAAGGCAATACATTAAAGTCAAAAACGATGTCACCACCACGTACTTACCGCTGAACATAATATTCAGCACAGGAGCGTACACAATTATGATATCAATTTTAATTTAGAGGGATGGCCATTTCAAAATCTAAACAGAGCTCTTCAAATGATCCTCAACCCTGACCTGCAGCACCTGCTGCTGTTGCAGTACTGGGGGAAATGCCCAGTGCTACTGTTGGTAGTCACTGGATCTCAGTCCCGTACTGCAGGGTGCCATGCTACACCAGTACGGAGACTCTGATATCGCTCTGTCAATGCACCTCATTCCAGAATGTGCCAGCCCCTGATATTCCAGCACTGACACCACATACAGCTCCTCTAATGCACCTCAGCACTGCTATGCAGCACTACTGTTGAGTCACAGGTGCATCTCGTCAGCTGCCCTCCAACCTAACCTGCAGGACACCCCTGCTGTTCCAGTACTGAACTACACACATCCCCACCAAAGGAACTCCACGCCCCCTGCCGTGCCAGTTCCTAACACAGCTCTTCCAATGCACCTCAACCTTGCTTTACAGTAGCGTTTCCATTTATTTTGTTTCAATTAAAGCATTGAAACGTCTCAAGCCCAACCATGTTGAATTGAATGACCATATACATTATTACAGAATGCCACTCAAAAAAGCCCTTGCATGCTCCCCTTTCGTCATTGCTTTAATGATCTACACTCTACAAACACTTCAGAATCCGGTTATATTACCATGACACCTTGTTCTTTAGTTTTCTCTCCATGTCCTATTACCACGTGGACGGTGGAAACTAGCTCCCAGAAGACCACTGAGTGAAATGTCACTCCCAAGTTTGTATCTCCTGACATGCACCTGGGATTTTTGCTTACCTGGAATAACTCATATTTTGAAATGTCTGATTTGTGTGTAAAGATCCTACTCTGTGTGTGTTTACGGATTTTGTTTTAGTATAGCCTTACAGACGATGGAAAAGTCGTTATCGCAGGATAATGCCCTAGCTGCAAGTTATGGCCCGAGGTGAAGCAGAGAACCACACGTTGGGAAAGGATAATTATCCCAAGCAATAATGACCCCTGCCGAAATAGTAATACGTGTTTTTAAATGAAGGCACTGAAGTAAAAATGTGTAGTTTAATAGTAACTAAAGTAAATAGCAAACTGTGTGAGTCTATTAAATGAGATTTCAGTTTCCACTATTTAAATAACATCCTTGTCCTGTTAATGTTAATGGTAAAGGATATTTGTACCGCGCACTATCACCACTGGGGTGGTTGACTGGTGCTCTGGCGGCTCTGAAAGGAAGGAGGGTGGCCTAAAAAATTAAGAGGTTTAGGGCGCGATTCATAGAATTTTTTTGCATGGTTCTAATTGACTGTGCACTGCTGAAAAGAGACTTTGCACTGCTGAAAAGTGACTTTGCACTGCTGAAAAGAGACTTTGCACTGCTGAAAAGTGACTTTGCCCTGCCGGCCCAAACCCGGATTCATGGAACTGTGGAAAGTGTATTTTTGCAGTGCAAAGTACAAAATGAACTTTGCACTGCAAAAATACACTTTGCACAGTTGCATGAATCAGGGGTTTGTGCCAGCCGTGCAAAGCTCCCTTGAACCGGGCAAGGAATTCCATGAATCAGGCCTTTGATGCCAAACTTGGTTGAACTGAAGCAGGTTTATCGTGAACTTGCCTTCGGTGCAAACCAAAAGGAAATGGCTTCTCTAGTCTAGGAGGAAGTTAAAGCATTTGCCCATGTGTTCGCTTTCTCCTTGGTGCGATACATTGGATGTTGCAGAGAAAAGAAGGTCCTCCCTCAGAGGTAGTGTCCTGTTGAGAGACCTGATGGCAGGAGTGTGCATTGTTATTTTCCAGTCTGCATTGGAAGTGAGAATGTTGTGGATGTTCTGCACTCCACACTGAACATTCTGATTGGCTGAGAGGGGACCAATAGTGATCTCCGTGTGCTACTTACAACACTGAAAATTGCAACACATGAACGTGAACTTGACAAAACAAGTTGCAGTAGTTTTTACACTAAAGAAGGCAGAATTTCATTTAAATAGCAGTGGTATCCTTGGAAAGTGCGCCCTCTGCTGGCTGCCAGGCACCAAGAGGAACCTCCATGGATGTTTCAAGCATCCTTACCTGAGACTTAGGCGAGCTGCCTGCCTGAGCTCCTGGCCTCTCAGGGTAGTGTATGTAGAGACTGATCCTGTGGGCTGCCTCTGGTCTCGTTTCACGGTATTTATAAGCTGGTGGCATCCCACCAGCCCCCCAGTCCCAAAATGCGAAGTCATTATAGAAATTCGAGCCACTGGGGCTCGGTCTGAAGTGTGCTCCCTCTGGGTAATTGATACGCAGAAGACAGTGTGTCACGTACAATAGTGTTTTTAATTAATGATGTCGGCTTTGACCAAGACCTGTTGTGTGGTTTATGGGGCTAAAACAAGAAATCGAACTAAATCCGCTCATGTCTGATTCTCCAAATACCACATGAATCCATGCATCCCATAGTACAGAGTGGAGTGGTTTCTACACATTACATTAAACACTGGGCTTTGTTCCGAAAGGGTTTGCATTTTCAGGTCCAGAGTGCACCATCGACTGCGCGGATCTTGCAGAAAATAGGCGCCTCACAATTGCATGTGCAATACTTTACAGACGAAAAGGACCTGACGCTCCAAAAAGTCTATAAACAAGCTTAAACTATAACAAGTGACCTTAAAACATTACAACTTGTTTTCTTAAATATCCCTAGAACTGTGCAGCAAGTGAGCGAAATTCGAGGACAAAGGTTTAAAAGAGGTAAATATGTTTTTAGGTATTACCGCATGGACCCGACCCCATTTCTGAATGATTGAAATGGGGTCAGTATTTTTTCCGGCGCCTGGCAATGGGCAATTACCGGGTCCGCCGGGGCTGTAATGCCTGCTAATTGCCCATTGCCGGGTGTCGGAAAGAAAATTACTCCGGTGGCAGCCGTGCCGTTTTTCCTGGCACGGCTACCACCGGACTCCTAATGAGGCCCAATGTTGCTCTTATTACCGCCAGCCGGCATATGTCAGCAGAATCTGCTTAACCTTCCCATATGGTCCAGTTGAGGAAGCCTGGCAAGGATATGGGGCTGCATTACAAGTTGCCTGGTACACAGTAAAAGTGCTGATAATAACACTTACAACTACAACTTTGCCAGTCGGTGTGAAGGATTTACCTCCTGCTTAGAGCTGGAGGTAAAACTGACCCCCACTTGTAGAAAACTGCCTGTATTACCGGCACAGTAATACCGTTGCCGGTAATAGCAGCAAAATCCCACCATGGATTGTCCTATGGGGCTCCATAGAATGGGCATTTACTGCCCGTACTGGCACTTATCAATCTGCCAGAAATTCCGTCAGACCAAGTGCCGGTAACAGCAATTTCGTTTGCTGGTATCCTGGCGGTAATGCCGCCAGGATCCCGGCAAACATGTAATGAGGCCCAGGATCTTTTGTTATATGCATTTCTGCTGCGTCCCCTTGTATTAAGCCATCAGCGGACAAAGGGGTGGATGGATGCTACAGGGCCTGCGTGCTGTGACCCATCACTGACTACTTGGTCTTCACTGCTGGAGGGCATCGCTAGTGTCTCCAGTGATTTTAAGGCACGGACATCCAACACCCAATGGTAAATTAGTCCAGAAGAATCAGTGTCACTACTTTATAAAGAAATCTCTAATGGAGGGTCATGTCCCAAGTGCCCTGAAGGGAGCGCTGGTGAAACCCCTATTAAAGAAACCCAACTCAGACCCTACAGTTCTAAAAAACTATCGTCCAGTTGGCAACTTATGTTGGCCGACTAAAATCTTAGAAAAAGTGGTCTGTAATCAATTTCAGCAGTTTGTAGATAGTAAAGGTCTCCTGGACGAATGCCAGCCGGGGTTTCGTCCCAATCATGGAACTGAGACCGCCCTATTGGCGGTCCAGGATGATCTACTAGAAGCTGCAGATAGGGGAGGCTCCACAAGATTGTTGATGCTGGACCTCTCTGTGCCGTTTGATACGATTGACCATAAGATCATTCTTCAATGCATTGGAAAAATCGGGAGAGCCTCAATAGTAGTGGTGGACTGGTTTGGCTCTTTATTGTAGGCTAGAACCCAGCAGGTGACATTAGGAGCCTTCCTCTCAGAGCTACTATGGTTGAGATGCGGAGTCCCCCAAGGCTCGGCGCTCTCACCATTGATTTTTAATCTTTATATTCGCCCACTATTTGATATACTGAGGAAACATGGACTAAGATTCCACTCCTACGCCGACGACACGCAGATCTACGTGGAGATGGAGAACCTGCCTGAAAGGATTGACCTGTGCATGCAAGACATTAAAAATTGGATGGCATGTAACCAGCTGCAGCTCAATGCAGCTAAAACAGAGGTAATACTATTCGGATCAGGTTAAAAAAGGAGAGGTGAAGAACAAAATATAACACCGCAGATTCTGGGTGAAGAAATTCTGTTCTCAAAGAAAGTGAGAAACTTTGGGCCTCATTATGACCCTGGCGCTAAGTGTTTAACAGCGCCGTAAAAGGCTGCAGTGCCGTTAAACACTTAGCCCCTAATTACGAGGTCCCTTTGCGGGACCCGACCTTAACGGCTGGTTTTACCAGCCGTTAAAGTAGGGTGCCGCAAAGGGACCTTGGTGCTAAGTACGGTGCCACAATTTGCGGCACCGTACTTAGCGCCTTCCCCATTCCCATTGAGCCCTATGGGGCAAAAATGGGAACGGGGAAGGGCCCATGGTGCATGGGGAATTACCACCCCGCCAACCTTGGAATGGGGCGGTAATTCCGCCATTCACCATGGCGGACCCCGGCATGGACCTTGGTGCTAATAGCACCATGCTTTAGCGCCGGAGTCGTAATGAGGCCCATTGAGTGCATATGGCAGCAAAACCTGGGCAGTGAATCCCAGGTTGGGGCCAAAGTAAAGGCTGTGTACTACTCCCTGTGTATGCTTAGGAACGTGCTCCCCTTCGTGGCAACCGAAGACCACTCAGTGGTCATAGGGGTTTTGACCAATTCTCATCTTGACTACTGCAACAGTCTGATGACTGATAAGAGGGATCCCAGCGAAACAGATGATGAGACTCTAGAGGGCCCAGAATGCGGCAGTTAGGTTAATTGCCCATCTTGGGAAAAGGGACCATGTCTCAGCGTCACGTATAGCTCTCCATTGGCACATGTGGAGGACAGAGTTAGGTTCAAGGTGGCGTGTCTTATGTATAGATGTTTCTATGACCTTGCACCAAAATGCCCGAGCACTAGAATCCACCACTATCAGCCAACCAGAGATCTCCGGTCTGGAGACAAACCTTTGATGGGTATACCCCGGGCTAAACTGACCTCGAAGGGAGACAGGAGTTTCTCCGTGTTCGGCCCAAAGATATGGAACCAGTTACCAACTGCCATCCGGTCATGCCCATATTTAAGTGAGCCAAAGAGGTATGGCCGAAAACAGCGTTCTTCAGTTAAAGGTTGAACTATAGTTAACATCTGCACCCGAATGCAGTTCAGTCTGCCTGGTGCGCACAAGAAATAGTCAAAATCAAAATCAAAATCATGTTACCTGCGAATGTCTTTACCTTCTAATGACTGAATTGAGCTTTAGTGCTCTGGTTCTATGATTTGAGGCCCACCTGCTTGACCCGCCTGCCTGACCCGCCTTGCATGGTCCACCTTCTGCTGAGAGTTTTGGGAGTGGTGCGAGGGAGAGTCGGACTCGGGCAGCCCCTCAAGCTGTTGAGCGTGCCTCGCCCAGCAACTCATTAACTTCTGATACTCTGAGATCCTAAGAATTATCAGGCTTTAGGATTTAATGCAAAGGTTTGGTGTTTTATACCCTGGATTACTGTTTTTGGCTCATATTAATAGGCTATTATATGTTAGTTTGCACAGCTATAATATTCACATTTTTAAAAGGACAATTTTAATTGTATCTGATTTTAGTATTTGGTACTGTTTATGATCATTGTGCAATTCTGGAAGTATACAGGAAGTATATTGCACTTCGCACTTGGCACTTCAGCTGCCAAGCGCAGTCATTCAATCTGCTCTTTCCACAGTTTAAGTGGCTTGCCTCATTTTGCAGTTTAGTCCTCAGTATAAAGTTTGCTAATACACTGTGACTGACTGTACTGTGATTGTATTGATTAATTATACTGTGGGCCTCATCACGAGTTTGGCGGTACCCCTTAAATGCGGTGGTAGCGCTGTTAGCGCCACATTTAAGGGTCTGCCAAATCATGGCTCCGGCTGATTTCCCCCCAGCTCTGAGCTGGGGGGAAACCCGCAGAGAATTTGCCGATTTTCGGCACGTTTACTGCCAGCAGGAAATCCACCGGCGGTAAAAGCACGAAATTTCCCCATTGAGCCCAATGGGGAATTCCCGAATGGCTCAATGGGATATGGGCAATACCCGTTCCGCCAAACCCGTGATCCGGTGCTAATAGCGCCGGTGGGTTTGGTGGTAGGGCTAATAACGCCAGCACTGTTAACGCCGGCGTTACCGCCCAACTCGTGATGAGGCCCTTTATCTGGTATCTTAATTTATTTTCTTTTTTTGCATTTTACTTTAAAGTGCTAGCTACCTTGTTGCTTTTTATGCCTTAAGTATGACTAAGAGGAAAGCTGTAACATCTTCTCGTAATAGTGGGGCTGTCTAAATATCTGCCACTTGTTCTACTCGTATTGATGAGGCTAACGATATGATTAGCCAGATTGCTAACTTGTTGTACGACATTAGCTCGCAATGCCCTCCGGGGAACAAAAAGATTCCGGATATTACGAAAGAGGAGAACGAGGTTCCTGGGGAGTGAGTACTTGAGGGGAGGGACGAGTGCAAATTGTGTGGCTGCTGCTCATGAGGAGTTCCTTCTATAGTTTAATTGGCAGACCCCCCTGCATGGCAACGTTCAATTGAGAGATGTGCACCTGCTACAAATAGCAATGAGGAAATGCCTAGGAAGACACGTGTAAATGTAAAGTCTACAGCAACCACATGCCTCACTTGTTGAGGTTGGGAAAATTCTACCGGGTAATGAGGTCCAGAATGCTCCAAATCAGCCAGAAGTTAAACCTTTAATATTCAGGTAGAACTTAACAAGCTAGTTCCTTTACCATCTCTAGGTGAGAATAAGCGCCGGCCCACTTCTCCTCCTATTGCTTATCCTTCTGAGTCATTAACACACATTAGTACCCGGCGCGCGCTGTGCACCGGGAATACTACATGTGGATTGGCTCTTTTCTGAGCCATACCACATGGTATTCCCATGTACGTTGGTGCGTGCCGGGTACTCTGTTCCCGGCGAGGGGCGTGGCAGCCCCATAGCCAATGAGGAGGCTCGAAATGGGGCAATCCCCATTCCGAGCCTCCCAATGGCTGGAGGCTGCCTTCGTCCCCTGCCGGGAACTTAGGTAATTATTTTTTTCCTCCACCCCCCACCCCTGCAAACTATCCCCTACCACCCTCCCAACCTCACGTACCTTCTTTTTTCTTCTTTTCTTGGGAGCGAACGTGCTGGAAACACTTCTGTTCCCAGTGCACTTGCTCCCGATGGCCGCCATGCAAAGGGAAAACAGACTACGTTTTCCCTTTCCCGGCTGCCATTTTTTTCACTTTTTTTTTTCTTTCTATTTCGAAACACGCCAGCGTGTCGAAACAGAAAAAAATTCCACTAGTACCCCGGTCTACTGGGCCGGGGTACTAATGGCTATAAGACCCTCGGCGGCAGGCAAATACCGCCCACGGTAATGTCCCCGGGGCTTTGTTAAGGCCCCGGGGGCATTAACTGGGGCGGTATTGGCCCACCGCCAAGGTTCTTATTGCCACAATAGGTTCTTACCACTATTAGAGCCGCTGACTATTGTTGAGCAGGGGGTTCCCCAAAGTGGAACATTTTTAGAGGAGTGGGAAACAGGAGGATGATGTAATCAAAAGCATGAAGTGCAAGCAGAGGCGTTGCTGGGGGGGACCTAGGGGGGTTATAGCCAGCCCAGAGTCCCGAAATTAGCGTAGCCCCAGATCTTTTCCAGACGTAGCAACACCCCTGAGTGCAAGTCTACTCAGGGTGACGTGCTTTTATGCAAGGGGTGTAATGAACTTCCAACCTTGAGGACTTCCCTGGAGGCATATGACCACTCTCTCGGACAAAACATCAGAGATATTAAGGAAATGCTTCTAAGCTTGCACGGTATTGTGAGTGTAATAAGATCATCCGATCGTCGATCTCGGACACCAACGGTAAAAACCGTAGAAGTTGTAAACACCGCTAAAACGTCCCACTTTTATTCAGGTGTACATTCTTGCTTCGAGAACGTTCAAATAAACGAGGGCACTTATAATCATGATGGTAACAACAAATTATCGGAAGTTATACAGACCTATGAGGCAAGGAATCGCTTGAGGAACGACCCGAGGTTACGCCAGGGGCCACGATCATTCAACAGCAGACCTAGTCTAATTTCCTCGAGTCCGATGCATCGATTGATTCTGTCTTTTTTTTTAAGTGAATGTTCCTAAGTTGAAGAACCACACTTATAAAGATGCCGAGGTTAGTTTGACGAACAGGGTAATCCATTGGCTAAGGGCAGAGCGAGGTTGTTACTCCATCATCACATCAGACGCTGTAGCTTGTGCTAGATTCCTAGGACCACGTTGTAGGGATGCCTTTAGAGTTTATCTGGCTAATAAGGAACCTGTGGATGGAAATTAGTATTTCTGGAATTAACTTGACTAAAACAGTTGAGCAAGTAGCCTGACAACATCTATTTACCTATTTTCTTGCTGGCATTCTGGGGGTTATTGTCCATTCAGCGTCATGTGGAAAGCCAAGGAGAAAGTTGTACCCCAGGGTATGTTAGTGGCATGTAACCAGATTCTGGTAACAGGATCTGGTTCCCTCCCAACCCTCCCTCAAGATTAAGGTACTGAACCCAACACAGCCCTACCAAAGGAGTTCACCCTTGACCTCCACTTCTCTGTTATGCCATTACGAACGTATTCAAATCCCAATGCAGCTTCTTCAATGCATCCCAACCCTGCCCCTATGCAGCATTGCTATTGCCTTTGATTTAATTTAGTACTAGCAGAAGTACACGTTCTCCAAATGGGTTCTGCAGACAGATATGGTAACACTGAGCCTGTAGGCCGCTGTTCCGATTAGCTTATCGCTTGATGTGCTTTGCGCCCTGAACTAAACTGCACTGAGAATGGGCGTGTGTGGCTGGGTGACATACCCCAAAGCAGACGTGGGGGGAAGGTGAGAGTTGGTGTGCTACTGCATATTAGGACCACCTGTGCTCTCTCCTCACCTGTCGCCTTACCATGGCCCGGTGCAGTTTATTGTGGTGAAAATATCTTGGAAACGTGCACCCTAAGGCCTGGACCTCGAGTATTGTTCCTTGTGTCCGGATCGGTCCTTCCACGACCGCATTGATGTTTCGTCAATTTCAGGCAACCGTCTCATGTGAAGGTGCTGAAATCCGGGGAAAGTGGTGGGGTGTGCAAATGTCATGTAACCAGTAATTTTCCTGAGGTTCCTAACAGGTAACTATGTAAAATATGCAGATTAGTGGAAACATGGTAAATTGCATAGGGAACAAGGCTTTGCCACAAATCCTTAAAGAACCAAAGGGGGAGGTCACATGGGAAAGTACTTGGATTGTTTAAGTACTCATGAACTAAGAAAGATGTGGAGAAAGGAGAGGTTCAGTCAGGTAACCAGTTACAACATCATATTTTAATATTAATCAAACAACATTATAAAATTGTATAATACATTCACATAAAATCACCCTTAAAAATCATTGAATTCAATAGTAATGCAAAATAGTTGTATCAAAATTGTTGAGAAAATATCTATTACTAATTGGAATCATGCATGCCCATCTCTGTGTTAATATATTTCATTGAATGATGGAGATGCTTTTGCAACAAGTACTAATGGCAAAAAAAGTGCTAAGTGCCAAAGTACTAAGTGCCAACTGTAGATATAGAATGTTAAAGTATCATAAATGTTACAGTTTCGGCAACAAGATTTTGTCTAGTTCGTTAAATTGAACTGATGGTCGCCTTCATCAGGGCGCACTGTAGAGTACAAATCACTTCGAAGACATACTGGTACAACAATTTATACATAATTTGTAAATGGCCCAGTAGATCTCAAAGATGAAACGTTGAATTGTTCCAAAATTGAATGCAGGTCTCATTTCTAATAAGAGCATTAACCCATAGTAAAAACATTTAAAACAACAAATGTAATACAACAAAGGAAGAAAAAAAAGGGAAAAAGGACATAGTTAGAATAAAAACACTGACTGAACCCCAAACAAACAACACATCTAAGCACAAAATAAATAAAACATGGATAAAGGGATTATCAGTGTACACCATTGCATGTTCACCTACATTAATACACAAGTGGCGGAGGAAACCTTTGTATTTTAAACGCAGCCCAACCAGGAAAAAGGTGAAAACCAATTTACATCTGAGGAGACAAAAAAGTGGAGTTGGAGATATAACTGAATTGTCTCTAACTTCTACACTAAGGCACAGCAAATACTAACCCAAGGAATATACACAACTAGACTTCCACATACGTACTAACCTCTGATATCAAAGTGTTTCCAAGCCTGGAATACAACTGATGGCTCGAGGTAGAGTTAAGCAGAGTTGAGTCCAAATTATTGGAACCCTTGGCAAAAATCCTGCCACAAACAAACACAGTTTGGGCCCAATTAATCGAAATTTGTGCAGAAATCCTGCAAAGGCTGCACACCAAGAAGGACACTGCGTAAGCCTGCATGCAGAATGAAAAATGCATGCCCCACATATTCATGGAATTTACAGCGCAAAGTAACCGTAATCACAAGTCGTGCCGGAAGGTCACCGACACGCCCTCACGCAAAGCATAAACAGCCAGAACAACTACCTTTGTGCGCTCCCCCAGCCATGAATATGCGAACCCTTCAAACAGTGCCTGGGGTCCCGCAAGCAGGCCTGAATCTCGTGGACCGTACACGGGGGTCTCCCATAACTGTGTACTGGGGAGACCCCTGGCCGGCCCATAGAGTCGGGTTTGCTCCGCAGTACTTTAAGACGAGATAGCTGCACCTTTGAGATGGATGGGGTGCAGGTATTTTACTTCAACACCAATCAATAAGGACAATTCAATGGTTTGGCAAAGGGGAGTCCATTTAATGACAAGTACAAAAAACGGGGAAACATGGAAATCAACAGTGATGCGATAGTCCGTCTCGCTTCAACTCCCGCAAACTTCATACAAACAGTAACATTTATACTCAAAAATCATCATCATCGATGTGTAACACTCAAAAGTTAACATGCAGTCTATTGGTTAGGAAAAGGTAACTTTACTATAGGTACTATATACGTGCTACTCACACCATGAATCTGCCTAGTTTCCTTCAATTTGTGCATTTAATTCTTATTCGGCTTGCCACCTGCATACGCCTCCTTATCCCGACCTTCCTGAGGTAGGCTATTCTGTTCTTAAGTTTCGATTCCGCAAAGCTACTGTTCGCTCCTTCCATTGGTCTGATCTTAGCTCTTCCTGGCTCACGTTGCCTCTGCTGAGTTTCGATTCAGCCATCTCTGTTCGTTTTAGCTGGAATATGAATCATGTCCTGCTTGGCCTCTAGTAACCTGAGTTGATTCTGCTTTTGTGTAAAGTGGACTCGCACTTATATAATGTGCTTCGTTGAGTTAGATATGTATAGGTGGCGCTTGCCGCGGTCTATCTTCTACTGCATAGCAAGCCGCACTGTTTTCTTAGCTTTCGTGCGGTTTCAAGAATATGTACAGGCGTTAGCTGGTTGAATGACTTCATCCTGCTTTATAGTCTAAGCTTCTTCATATTTCCACATCGTCTCTTCTTCTAGATTCACGGTATCCTTATTCATGACATTTTGTCTCTTGTGTCATCTTTGGGTCATCTTATCTTCTATCTGCAAGTCTGTCGGGGCCTTCATGACGTCACCATTGGTCTTTAATTCTGACCTTTGTGGTTTCTTCTGGGAAGGTATTTAGGCTATCTTCATTTCGTCTTACTTGCTGGTAGGATTTCCTCAATGGATACCTTACTGTCCATGGTTTCTAGGTATCGGTATTTCGGCAGGTGTTGTTCTCCTGATAGGCAACGAGCAGAGCCCTACTGTGGCTCTCTGCTGGTTTATTTGCTCATCATACGTCACATATTTTGGTGTGATTGTTCCTGGTACTTCAAAATGGGTGATGGGAGTGCAGGCTTTATTTTGGACCTCCTCTACACTCCCCCCTCTGGTTGATTCATTGATCACTTCCGCTTTCTCTTTTGGATTCATCTTACTTGGTTCTTCTGTATTCATCTTCACTTCATCTTCTGGGTTCATTCCTTCTTCATATTCTGGGTTTGTACATGATGGTTTGAAGAAGTGTCTCTTTGGAGTCAATTTTTTTATCACTCATTTCAGGCTTCCTGCTGTTCTTACATGTTTGTGTTTATTCCATGTCATTAATTGGCATTGTCCATTTTGGGCTGCAGTAAATCCATTTTCCTTCATAATTTCTGCGTTTACTGGGATAAAGAAACTTTGTACCTTCTGGTGCATGCTCGCTTGCCTTCACAAAGTCTCTAATTTCATCATAAGTTAGATCTTTGGGCTTCCATCCTGGCTTGACATCAATCATGATTTTCATCCCTATGGCTTTCTTCGCAGTTTTCTGGCATTGCAAGATTATTATCTTGATAACACAAAATCCTAGTAATATCATCTCCTACAGGGCTCCTAAGAACTTGAATATGTCTGCCATCCATTGTGGAACCCATGAAAACAGTGATCCAAAACAGCTGTCATCATCAACTTCGTTAGTTTCGTCGATCATCTGGCTCTGTAGCTATGACAGCATTCCGATAGCTTCTGTTAGAGTTCCATTTTCTTTGTCGTGAGAAGGTAAAAATGTGCAACACGATTCTCCAATTTTTGCACAAACTCCTCCGTCCATAGCTGTGATCATGTCAAGGACGTATCTTTTTTGGAGAGTCATCAGCCGGATTGCTCTTAACTCCCCCTTAATCGCATTAAATCCTTTTATGGTTGTATTGATTGTCTGTAGCAATTCCCATCTAGTTATCTGCAACCATTTATTATTCACTCCAACTTGGATTCTTGGCATGAAGATCGTTGTGAACACTGATGAGGTGAGGCTGAACAGCCTGTGTTCATATGGGATTGCATGAAATCTTTCTTCTGATTTAGCAGAGAAGTCATTTTCTCTCTTCATTCGAGTTATTAGTTCCACAGATCTCCTCTTCCTCAAGTGAGCATCTGCTTTCGGGAAACTGTCAATGTTCAGGTCGCTTTTCTGGATCACTAATGCTGGAACATGAACATTCACTATCGTGCATATGCCTCCCCAGTTTTTCGGCAGACTGATGTATGCTTTGGATCCACATGCGCAATAATGATCCATAATTACTGCGGTTCCGTGATCCATTCCTGGAACATCAAAAATGTGTCCACAGTTCTTATTCTCTCCCATCTTTATTGTGCCATTGTTCCAGAAGCACAATCCTGGGCTTTCTAGTGGAACTATCTGCAAGGGTCCTCCTCTGTCCTCGACCCATGTCAGAAGTTTTGCAAGTTTTGGCCATACTGGCTTGAACAGTCTTTGTGAGTTCTCAATTGCTTTCTTGCAGGTTCCAAAGACCATCCATGCTCGGCAGATCACTACTCCTTCTTCCCATCCATTTGGTGAAAGCACCGTTCCCCAAATCTGCATTTGGCCTCTGTTTTTCCAAATGTGAGCTTCTTTTGGAGTTTTTCTTTGGACATTTAATTTCAGGTTCACTTCCCATCTGATTCTTGCTCCTTTAACTCCAGGCTTCTCGTATCTAATCTCATGATTCCTAGTGTGAGCTCTGTTTCTTGTTTTAATGTCCTGGACATAATCATCTTCATGGGGATAGGCCGTTTTAGTTGCCCATATCATTGAGGCATCCCTTCCCTTGAATTGTCCTCTAGTCTTGCACATTGCTATGTGTGAGAGACAGTGTGTTGTTGGGACATCAATTTCTACAGTTAAGAAGATCTTTGACTTCTCCATGCTGTACAGTAGGAGTGCACAAACAAAGCATTCTCCTTCTGAATTTCGTCTTCCAACTTCTTTCATGTGCTGGTATCAAATGTTGTTTCCCAGATGTGCTGTGCTGTCCAGGTAGTCGTTTAGTTCATTGTCATCTTCATGCATGCTTCTCTTGATCCTTAAGGTTTTCCTGTAGTTCGCTATAACTACGTCTCTGAATGCCTCTGTATGACTTTTTCTTGCTGGAGGATCCTCAGGTATCTTGGTCCATGGTGCAGGTCTCTTCATCTGCGCCATTTGAGTGGACAGGAGTTTCTCTGAGGCGGCTCCTGGTTTCTTAAGAGTTTCTGATCAGACAGCTTCTGGTGGTCTTTCTCTTAATTCTTCTTGTTTTCCCACACTATCTTCTGTGAAGGTTTTTATGGTAGGCAGTCTCATCTTCTCTGCTGCTTTTGTTTGTGGCTCTGCGGTCATTGATACTAGGCCTGTTTTGTGTGCATTTAGTGTGTGTGTGCGTGTAGTTGTCAGTGTTTTCTCTTCATTCAGTTCATGCCGACCCTGTCTCCTGCTTTCCAGCTCATTTGTTACCATAAGTGTGTGTATATCACTATTAATCATGTTCATTCCAAGATCATTTACTCTACTATCAGATTTTCAAGGGACTGGAATGACTATATTATTATTCATGTGTGTATCATTAGGTGGGTGCACTGAAATTGGAACGCTTCTTGCACCAATTAAGAATGCAGTATGCAGTTCTGATTGTTAATGACCGTAATATAATTATAAATACATTGCATAAGCACATTATGGTTCTATATGTAAGGCAACAACATTTTCTTCCAGAGAAGCAGGGGTACCTCTCTGCTTGTGGGAGGACCAGGTTGCTGCTCTGGACCCCCATCTCGATCATTTGCCAAATGTCAATGTTATTGTTCCCTCACCCAATATCGTCTTTCAGATTTTATCGTTATGAATATCAGGTGCTTCACAAGTGTCAGCCTTCTTGTGAATGACAAATTGGTGGTCATTACAACCTTGGTGCTAAGTGCACCAACTTTACCACCATGGTGTAAACTACGTTTACACCATGGTGGATGGCGGATTTACCGCCCCATTCCAAGGTGAGTGGGGCGGTAAATCCCTATTTTCCATTTTCCCTTCCCCATTCCCATTTTTGCCCCATAGGGCATAATGGGAGTGGGGAAGGCGCTAATTACGCCGCCGTAAATTACGGTGGCGTAATTAGCACCATGGCGGGTTAGCGCCATGGACTTTAACGCCTGCCAAAAGCAGGCGTTAAAGTGGGAATCCGGCGTTAAGGGTTAACGCCGTCGTTAGTCAGTGCACCCACCTAATCAGTTCCTGTACTATCCTCCAAGACCCCCCTTTACTTTTCTTCACAGGGTACACTGACGTATTACATGGTGACTCTGACGTCACTAAGATGCCCTGGTCCATCATGGCAGAAATTGTCTTTAAAATCCCCTCATCTGCCTCTCTGGAAATGGGATATTGTCGAGCTCTTGGTAGAATTGCTCCTGGTTTCAGTAAATCCTTAATTCTCCAACCCCCTTCAAGAGACCCACGGTCTAGCGTCCGGTAGTCCACACTGAGACAGGCACTTTAACTATATCGTCATCAAAATATTCAGGACGTTTTAGTGCCAACATCATTCTTTGAGGTACTTCTCTTTTAATCATCCTTACCCAAAAGGTGAGACTCACTTCCACCATTGTCTCTCCCATTTCTGCTTGTTCTTCAAACAGATCGTCATTGGTGATGTCCGTCACTTGACATCCTTCTTCAATGGCAATTATCGCACACCATTGCCTGTCCTCGTCATCGTAACCGTCAACCAAGACCACTTTCCCTCGTATTGCTGCCATGTGTATCATCAAGAGAAACACTTGTCCCTTTTCCTCTTGTATAGGTATTCTTGGTCTGAATAAAAACTCATCAGGGGTTTTCATGATTCTGACTGCAAGGCCTGGCAATCCTGCCATAAGCACACGCATGTCATATGCAAGGATTTCTGGATCTAATGGTATGGCCCTCATGGCTATGTGTGTCATGATGCCTACCCCTGGAGAACCAGATCAAGTCCAGCGGCCCCGGAAGCAGGCATCAAGTTATTCCAAGCAAGCCCAGCAACCCCTACTAGGGGCCATTTGGGTGCAGTCCTGGCGTCTATGGCGCCAGGCTCATATGGAGAGTCAGTCCTGGCGCCATAGGCACCAGGCTCATAGATTAAAACTTACCTGATGCAGACCATGCTGCAAACTTACCTGATGCAGACCATGCTGCAAGTGGAAGGGACTACTTTACCTTGGGACTATTTTTTTTACTCGGGTGGGGTCGGGGAGGAATACTTACCTGGGACTACTTTGGAGGCTATTTAAACCACGCCCGAAGAGCAGCACATGCTTCGCGTTATTCTGCATCCAGCAGCATAACGCTCACCGTGCCTGCAAGTCTGCATCCAGTCTTCTGCCACGCCCGCCTCGAGTCTGGAGTTCCTAGAAAAAGGGAGAAAGAAGGAGAAAAGGTTAGAAAAAGAGCAATACCTTTGATCCTTACCTGAATTCCCGTACCACTGCGCCTTCGAGCTGGAAGAAAGAAGTTATTTTATGTGCATCGCCTCGCCTGCTGCAGCGCCGCGCTGAACTCACCGGCCTTCGCAGCATCTTCACTATCCACCGCATCCTTCAGCATATTCCCGTCACACTCCGGCATCTAAGGGACATACAAGAACAGCAAGGTGAGCCAAGGGAATAAACAGAGGCAATATTAGTTACCCCCCATAGACTTACCTGATTTTACCACCGGGGGTACTATTCCTCTTCACGGGTCAGCGCAGCCTCCACCGCATCCTCGCCGTACCCCGGCCTCTAAGGGGAACAAAAGGACAGCAAGGTGAAATAAAGGGACAAACAAGGGGAAACCTCCTCACCACAATAGACTTACCTAATTTTACCGCCGGAGGCATTATTCCCCGAGACTTCATACTTTCTCTCAGCACCTGAATAAGGGAGAAAGCAACAGGTTACACACTGACATTATTTTCCGAACTGTGTTGGATAATACAAATCCTTACCTGAATATTACCGGTTGCCACGAGGAACTCTACGCTAGGGTCAAGCTGCAACCTGCAAGGAATCGGACAAGAGTGAAAGTCAGACATTTGAACTCTTACGAACTACATACTCACAGCGTCTTGCTGGAAATCTCAGAGTCAATATTGTTCTGGAACTCACCAATTCCTTCGAACCAGTGAAGCAACTGGTTATCTACGCGCACCTGCGCTAAATGCAGGATGGAGAGCTCATCTTTCCAAACCATCAGGTGAGACTATAAGAGGGGACATTAAAGGTGATCAGTGGGGAGAACAGCGGGGTTGGGGGGTTTACGCTCAACTCCACGGGTGGTTAATTCCCTTTCTCCATTTGCAGAAGAATACTCTTACGGGCCAAGCAAACGAAGCTAGGTGGGCCAGTCCAGTCCGTCCTCTCGGCACTACACATCACATTGGTGGAGACCGCAGCTGTCCAGTTCAGATCGACGCCCCTGTGGGAGCCAGGTGAGCGTAACAATGTGTCCTGAGTATGCTCTAACCATTTCACATACATTTGAGTAGTGCATTCCTGAAGTGGAACATACTATGCCCTCCTCCGTGAATGAGATTGTCATGTTCAACTTTGTCATTAAGTCTCAACCCAAAATATTTACTGGGGTCTGTTGAGAATATAGTAGAGGAACATTCATTTCACAATCTCCTATAGAGACTGGAAGTGCCTTTGTAAAGGGAACTCGACTGGTCGCTCCTGTCAAACTCTGAGTATCTATGGCCTCGCCGGACAAGGAAAATTTGCCTTCAGGTATGCATGAGCGTGTTGCACCAGTGTCAACTAGGAAGGAATATTATTTATCCCCTATAACGACATCCACCCTGGGTTCCCTATGAGGGTCTGGTGTCACTGATAGGATAGAACACATTAGGGTTCCCAGTGAGCTGTCCTAGCTCATATAAAGATTCGGCCCACCGTACGCTGGTGGATTTCGCCATTCCCATTTTTACCTCCCATTCCAGGGTTCATGGTCTGTGATAGTTGCAGCGATGCCTGTTGGGATTGTCCTTGTGGAGAATTCCCCATGCTTTGTGGTTGCACTCCTTGCTGCGCTCCTTGTTCCTGTTGTTGCACCGTATGATTCTGTGCACCACCCTGCTGTAAAACTGCAAGTGGATTTATCATGCCTGCTCCTGTTCCTTGGCCGTTTTGCGTCATGCCTTGGTTTCTGCATGTGTGCGCCAAATGTCCTGTCATTCCACACAGCCAACAAACTGGCGGTGGTCAGATCATTTGCCCATTTGACATAAATTGGTTACCATTTTGCATATTTTGAAAGCCTCCTTGATTATTTTGGAAACCTCCCTGATTGCCCTGCCATCCACTTCCCCTAAATGCTCTTCCCCTGGGATAGAATCCGTATTGCCCTGATTATTTTGCTGTGGATTAGCCACCTGCTGCATGCCTGATTCATCTGTGCTAGTCATCATGGCTCCCTCAAGAGCATATTTTGACAATTTGTTTTGCACCAATTTCGCTTCTTCACCCTTACGAGTTGCTTCCTTTTTGCAATTCTTTTCTTGTAACAGTCTACAATAATGTGCGATGGTCAACTGTATTTCTGCCAAGGTTTGGCTTCGATTCCCACCAATTTCTTGAGTTGTTTTTGCACCGGCACTGGCAGCTGCTGGCACATTATATGGTAAAACACAGGTATAGATTTCATCCAAGATTCATGCGTTTTGAGCACCCACGCGTCTTGGAAATTCGGTATATAAATCCACGGATCTTCCGACTCCTTCATTTTTTGAGTCATTATAGCTCCCATATCAGGAGTATCTGAGTAAAGTACTTGTAGCGCTTTCCACACTGCGGCTCTACAATTGTTAAATGGAGCTCGTCATGTGAGGTATTAATTGTAGTTACACCAGGGTAGCCTGCTCGTGCCCACAAATCATCTGCTCTCTCACCATGGTGATCAGGAGACATTTGATGTCCCCTATAGCTAGCATGTTGCCTCCTGTCATTTTTTCTAACTCATTTATCCATATTCCAGCTCCCGATGTCAGCATTGGAAGCTTGTTTTTCAAATTTTCTCGATCCATGTGTGGCCATGGAATATATTGTGGTCTTATTCCCCCTTCTCGAGCAACAGAAAGTGGAATGTGTAACCCTCTCTCTCTTCTCTCATTGTTCGCCTATCTATTGCCGGCGTAATATTTCCACATCGCCATCTACCTGGCAATGTCCTCAGTCTATCTACATATGGTGGCGAAGACACCCCCCTCTGACCGTGAGATACTTCTTCATATTGGTCAGGCTGCGTGGTGGACTCTGACGCTCTTGGTGCAGACTCACTATCGTCTGACCATCTTGTTTCCTTTTCCCTTGAGAGTCGCCTTTCACTTCGACTCCCTTCTTCGTTTTCTTCGCGCTCTTCCCTTTCGGAGTTGGACATTGTCTGTCCCCCATTCAGGCAACTTCTCGTATCCTACTTGTTCCTGCTTATTTCTAATCTATCCAGGGATAGCTCTCTATTCCCACTACTTCAAGTGTGCTCCTCAGTGTCATACACCTGAGTGCTTTCCAGGCGCTCGTCTTTCCCCTTTCCTGTGATTATTTGTTCTGGCCCCAGGTCATCATATATTCTATCAATCGTTTCTCCGATGCTTCTGGTGTCGAAGTCATCATCAATATTTGTCCTGGATGTGCCTGTTACTGAATTGTATGCAGGAAAGAATTCTTCGATGTCTTCCCAGTCTACAACTGGAGCTGGTTTTTTAACCTCTCTCCCCAAATATTCAAGATCGCGTGCTCTTTGTCTTTGCTTACGTTCGATATCGTCATCAAATTCTTTGCACATCCTCGCCTCTTCTCTGACCCTATCTTCTTCCCTTCTCTTTTCATTTCTACGTTCATCTGTCTTTCGAGTTTCCTCATCTCTTTGTCTCCTTATCCTTTTCTCACGTATCCTTTGCTCTTCTTCTAACCTTTGCTGTTTCTGTCTCTCTTGATCGTTGGTTACTCTTGGGTTGCGATCGAGCTGTTTTTCTTGCTCTTCGCGATATAGCTGTTCTCGCCTTTGTCTGTCTTTCCTGCTTATCCTTTCGTCTCTTAACTCCTTTTCTTTCCCCTTCCTCTGTATCTCATCTAACCTCTCCTTTTGCCTTGCGTCATTGATGCCTTTGCCATTGAATTTCAATAAAATGTGTCCTTCCATCCATTCGTCTTTCACAAATGTTATCTCATCAGTTCTGTTTTAGCTTCCTTTCCATCTCTTCCCTTCTCTCTCTTTGCCGAGAGATGCACTTGTCTGTGCCTGATCTTTCCTTTCATCGTCGCGTCTCCCCTTGTCCCTTGGGACTATGGAGGTAATATTCTTGTCCTTATCTTTCCCTTGATTCTCGTCACTACTATGTATAGGTGACTCATATGCAGGGTTTCTGTACCCCGTGGCTGCTTTAAGTTCCCTCAACTGTTATAATCCCTCGTCCTTTCTTCCTTCAATTTTCGTTTCGGGCGGGGCAGGTGGCACGGTAGGCGTCTCACCCCCCTCTGTGCATCCATTAAGTATCCAATCTGTTGGCGGCTCTTCCTCCTTTACCTGTTCGTACATTTTCCACAACTCAAGAACAGCAAGACGTTTTTCTAACTTCTTGCCTGTATATGTGGCATGCAAATATGTCGTCATGTGTTGTAAGACGGCTTTGGATAAAGACCCATTTTATGGCCACGACATAAACATCTTGTGGGCCGTAACTCTTAACTCACTCGGTACTATATTTCTTTAGCTTGGGTGCGTGTTTTGGCGATTGCTTGCATGAGTTTGCCAATGGAGTTATGTCTTCAATGCTTACATCTGTTCCCTTTCCTCTTAGATAACACTTGTCAATGCTTTCGTGTGGTTTAAACAGCTTCTAACAATATGAGCGAGCACCAAATATCGCAAGCCTCAACCCAAATTTTCCACAAAATGTTATACTACCGATTTTTTCAAATAACATCAATTCATGCGTCATTCTGTCTCAGCTAACAAATCGCATGAAATTTTTAAATCAGTTTTCTCAAAAATGTTCAATACATATATGTGACGTCACAACAGAGAAACAGGTAAGACAGACACTTAACAGACTAGACGGACACCAGCTGGACACAAATATCTCTACCTCTAATCATTACCCCTTCATGGAGTGTAAACGTACCCCCTTCACGATGTCTTTAAACGTTGTGGTAGCCTAGTCGTTCCCCATTATGTGGGACTCTGGGTACACCTTTCTTACAGCCGCTATATTAAAGTGCAGGAATAAGGCGAATCCTCTCTCTTCTCGGTATCTACTCCGGTAACCTCTCATTTCTCGGGTGTCTACCCCGGTAACCTCTCATTTACCTTTTATTACTCTCGAGTCATTAGCCCCTTATATATATATATACAGTCTTCTCTACTTCTATTTTATTTTCCCTCCTCCCTCAGTTACCTTTTCCCTTTACTTGTTCTAAGGCATGTACTATTTGCCAAAGCATTACATTTTTTGCTTCCCTCACCATTTGCATGGTTCGTCTCCGGACCCTCGGGATCACTGCCTTTGTTACCGCCTCTTTCGGTTTTTCGCTTGCTTAGCTGCCTGTGGGAATGGGAAGGGATGTGTGGGAAAATGGGTCCCTTCAGATCCTTTCTGCAGACTCTTGCTTAAGCTACCATTGTCTACGTAGAGCCGAATGGCAAAGGACTCGCGATATTGCCGAAGACCTAGAGTTACTTTATGTCGACGGTCAATAGGTGTCTTACTTTAGTCAAATAATCGATAGTAAATAACCATCAAATCTCTGCTACCACATGTACTGGGGAGACCCCCAGCCGGCCCATAGAGTCGGAGTTTGCTCCGCACTACTTTAAGACGAGATAGCTGCACCTTTGAGATGGGTGGGGGTGCAGGTACATAACTCCAACACCAATCAATAAGGAAAACTCAGTGGTTTGGCAAAGGAAAGTCCGTTTAATGACAAGTACAAAAAACGGGGAAACATGGAAATCAACAGTGATGCGATAGTCCGTCTCGCTTCAACTCCCGCAAACTTCATACAAACAGTAACATTTATACTCAAAAATCATCATCATCAACGTGTAACACTCAAAAGTTAACATGCAGTTCTGTTGGTTAGGAAAAGGTAACTTTACTATAGGTACTATATCTGTATATGGTAACGGAGTGAGAAGATTGGGTAAACAACTAAACTAGCGCCCTGAAGCCCTTCGAGTGAAATGCCACTCGCTAGAGTGCACTTCCTAACATCTCTAGGGGATTTCTGTTCTTATCTGAAATGGCTCAAATTCTTCCACATCTGCTATTTGTGTAAAAACCCTATTCCGCTTTGTTATTCTTTGTGGACGGATTTACATATATTTTGTTTTTATTTTTAAAATGGGCAGAACTGAAAATTGCAACACATGATTCTAAAACTGACAAAATTAGTTGCAGGATACAATAAATCAGGTGGAATGCTTTTTATGTGCAGGCAGAGTCCTTGGAAAGTGCGCCCTCTGGTGGCTGCCAGGTACTGGGAGGAAACTCATGGGATGTTTGAAGCAGCCTTACCTGAGACTCAGGTCAGAGCATATTCTAGACGATTTGTTGCCCTGGCCGATCATTAGAATGCGCCCACACCTGCCTGCACAGGCGCGCAGCGCGCCACTCCCCAACTACACTTAGCAACAGTTTTGTAATGAAAAATGTGTCAGCCCTGCTTATGCCCTGAGTAGATGATGATCTAATAAACAGAACACATCTGTGCAGTTGTTTTTAACAGATTCATCATCAACACTCAAATTCAGACTTCCGTGTTCACCGCAGATGCTAAAGTTAAGAATGTCTTGCAGGGAATTGTGTGGTCCAAAAGGTTGGGCTGGCAAGATGGCACCCAAGTTGCGCATGTGGCCGCTTCTATGGGGTAAAGAATTGACTGCTTCCTTGCAAACTACTGAGATGTGGATGCCCGATGCGGAGAGACAGGCGCAGGGACGCCAGTGGGATTTTGGAGCACCAAAATCCTGAGTACACTAGAAAAGGGGCTAAACGGGAAGTGGGCAAGAAAAGGGGCTAAACGGGAAGGGGGGCAAGAAAAGGGGCTAAACGGGAAGGGGGCAAGTAAAGGGGCTAAACGGGAATGGGGCAAGAAAAAGGGCTAAACAGGATGGGGACAAGAAAAGGGGCTAAACGGGAAGGGTGCAAGAAAAGAGGCTAAACAGGAATGGGGGCAAGAAAAGGGGCTAAACAGGAAGGGGGCAAGAAAAGGGGCTAAACGGGAATGGGGCAAGAAAAGGGGCTAAACAGGAAGGGGGCAAGAAAAGGAGCTAAACGGGAAGGGGGTCAAGAAAGGGGTTAAACGGGAATGGGGCAATAAAAGGGGCTAAACAGGAATGGGGATAAGAAAAGGGGATGGAGCAAGGGAAGAGACTAAGGGCTACTGTGGAGGCAAGAAAAGGGGCTGCACAGGAATCAAGGCAAGAAAAGGGGCTAAACGGGAAAGAGGGCAAGAAAAGGGGCTAAACGGGGAGGGGGCAAGAAAAAGGGCTAAACGGGAAAGGGGGCAAGAAAAGGGGCTAAACGGGAAGGGGGGCAAGAAAAGGGGCTAAACTGGAATGGGGCAAGAAAATGGGCTTAATGGAAAGGGGGCAAGAAAAGGAGCTAAACAGGAAGGGGGCAAGAAAAGAGGCTAAACGGGAATGGGGCAAGAAAAGGGGATGGAGCAAGGAAAGAGACTAAGCGCTACTGTGGAGGCAAGAAAAGGGGCTGCACAGGAATCAAGGCAAGAAAAAGGGCTAAATGGGAAGGGGGCAAGAAAAGGGGCTAAACGGGAAGGGGGCAAGAAAAGGAGCTAAACGGGAAGGGGGCAAGAAAAGGGGCTAAACAGAAAGGGGGCAAGAAAAGGGGCTAAACGTGAAGGGGGCAAGAAAAGGGGCTAAACGGGAAAGGGGGAAAGAAAAGGGGCTAAATGGGAAGGGGGCAAGAAAAGGGGCTAAACGGGAAGGGGGCAAGAAAAGGGGCTAAACAGGAAGGGGGCAAGAAAAGGGGCTAAACGGGATTAGGGGCAACAAAAGGGGATGGAGCAAGAAAGGAGGCTTAATGGTACCATGCGGAGGGGTGGGGGGAGAAAAGAGGCTAAACAGGAACTTGGGGACATGAAAAGGGGCCAAATGGGAATGGGGTATAAAAAGGGGCCAACTGGGAATGGGGCAAGAAAATGGCCCAAATGGGAATGGGGCAAGAAGAAGGGCCAAATGAATGACGGTGGGGGAGCAAGAATAACGGAAGGGAATTGCAGGAAAAGAGGCTAAAAAGTAAGGGGGCAAGAAAAGGGGATGGAGTAAGTAAGGAGGCGAAACGGCAACAGGGTTGCAAGAAAGGGGGAAAATGGGACTGTGGGGGCAATGAAAGGGGCTAAACAGTAATGATGCAGCAAAAGGGGATGGAGCAAGAAAATACCCCAAACGGTACCGGGACCGTGGGGACATGAAAAGGGGCCAAATGGGAATGGGAGCAAGAAAAGAGGCTGAATGCGACTGGGTACAAGAAAGGGGGTTAAAGGGTACTCATGATAGGGAAAGGGGCAGGGTGTAGGTCACTGCTATTTTGTGCTGCAAAAATGACTATGCACTGACTTTGACTGGACTTTCCACTACAAAAATACACTTCGCACCGTTCCATGAATATGGGTGTGTGCTGAAGTGCAAAGTCACTTACCGGCAGTGCAAATTCACTCTGAACCGGGCAAATGTTCCATGAATCGGGCCAGGATTTAAATGCATTTGCGCTGGCAAAAAGTTGGACTTTGCATATGAATCATAAAGAGGGTTGAAAGCGCAAGCATGTTTGCAGGTGTTTGCACTGCTTGTGTTTGAATTTCGCTACGTTTGCTCCTTTCATACTGACATGCTCAGGATGGTCAGAGTGGGAGTGGACAAAGGAGTGGCCTAGAAGAGTCAGTGCAAATAAGGCACGCATCTATCTTTGGAGCCAATCACACTGAGGGCATGGTGATTCCCACATAAGGACAAAATCACAGGACGCTTTTTAGTTTTGGCTGTTAGGTGGTGCAGGAAGTTCTGCCAATAAGCCAAAACTATTGGCATGAGAAGTGAAGAAAGGCAAGAGATTGGATTGTGAGGGACGAATTCATTACGACCTCGGCGGTAGCCATGCCGCTATTGGCGGAATGGCTGCCACCGAAATCGCGTCCGGGTCCTCAGAATGAGGAATAACCGGGCCATTCTGAGTTTGGAAGGCCCGGTAATTCCTCCCTCCTATGAACCCGGACCCGGTCCTTCCCCATTCCCATTTCAGCCCTCATAGGGCTGAATGGGAATGGGAGAGGGAGCAAACAACAGGCCATTACGAGTTGGCCCGTTGTTTGCTCCCTCTTCCCCTCGCGGGACCCGGTAAGCACGCCTGGTTTGACCAGGCACTGCTTCATGGATCCCGCGAGGGGACCTCGTAATGAGGTGGTACGGGGTAAACGGCGCAGGCACCTTTTATGGCGCCGTTTACCCCGTACCGCCAGGGTCGTAATGAGGCCCATAGAGTCTATGGGGCTGCTTGGTTTTACCCACCCACTGACTGTCAATGGCAATGGCTGTCCGTTGTGCCATTCCAGCATCACTACCTGTTCTCCCCACCAAAAACAAACAACCCAAAGATTTCTTTGAACATTCCCTCTGTGCTTATAATAGGACACCAGTCTTATGCAGTCTTCTTAAATGTAATGGCTTAATTTCAATATTATACCAGCTCCCGGTGTAATAAGAAGGAGTTAAATAAGAGTGCCTTGTGTTCCTGCATCTGCTCCTTGAAATGAATTCCTATTAGAGGGAACCATTGGAAAAGCCAACTGTGTTTGGCACTTGCATTGGTATTTTCCAGACACTGCCATGATAAGCTCAGGTACTAACAGCATTTGCTAGCTGTTGCCACCCTATTGCTGTGTAGTACCATTATGGCAGTGCCTGGAAATGCCTATTCCATGCCAACACAAAAGCAAAACTCTGGGCGTGGTTACCAAAATCGCTCATTGCCACCTTGAACAATAGCAACCAACAGCCTTGGGAGAAGGGGCAACAAAATCAACATCTCCAACGACTCGACCAGTGAATGAAAAATTGATTCAGATCGCCTCATGGAATACGTGTGGGTAGAAGCACCTCATGACACACGGGGGCCCGGATTTGGGTCAGTTCGATATAATCGCACTACAGGAACATTGGTTAATTGAGAAACCAGCGCTTGAGGGCTACGAGATCGCTTTTGCTCCGGCAAATAAGAACAGACTGGGGCACCCGTCATCAGGACTCCTGGTGGCAATAAGAGTGGATAGTGGACTAAGCATCATAGAAACCATCACGTCCTCAAGCCACCACCAAGCGATCAGAATGTCTTGGACAACACACGAGAAACACTCGGGGAAAAAAAACAGCAAATGAAATTGGTATCATCAACATTTACTGGAATCCACAAGCAATCTCTGACAAGAAATTCCTAACAATACTGGAAACAGAAATTGACAGGATTTATGCAAAAAAAACATCTCTCATGTCATCATCTGCGGTGATCTAAACTTGAAACAGAAAAATCTAAGCCAACCTAATATACACAGGAAAAAAACGGCATTAGAATCGAGAGGAGAACAGTGGAACAACATGATGTCTTCAAGAGGCTTCTACAACTAGACTTTCCCCCTCCCCAGTAGACCACCAACTTGGGAGAGAGGTGACCTAAAAGGCACACTAGATTACATCTATGCCTCGGAGGCGATGTTGGCGGTGATAACTGAATTCGAAGTCATCCGAACTGCACCAAGTGATCACAACCTCCTAAGAGCCGCCTGGAGCTCGACAGTGGTCTGTAACCCAAAAATGAACTCAGAGATAGAGTCAAATGCCCAGGGGAACCGCCTAAAACTGACCGCAGCAAGAGTTGCAGATCTGCTGAGAAACTACAAATCGAAATCAAAAGTAACTGAAAACGACCAAGCAGTTATTGATTATCGACTGCTGCTGAGCCCCTATAAAGTACCCCTCCACACAAGGTCTGGAAAGGCAGCATTAGGGCTCCACCAATACGATAAACAAATCGTAGCAAAACGGGCAAACCTGAGACAACTAAAACGCAAAGTAAAAAAGCATTTCTCACGTAAACTAGCAGCCCAAGTAACATTAGACGAAAGAAGATACAAGGCTTGGATCAAAACTCACCGAATAAAGCTCTATCACTAAGACTCGGAAGAGATATTAAGAATTGGAGCAGGGAAAAACACCAGAGAATTCTGGTCACTCCTAAAAACAAAAACGGAGCACAAAATCAATGAACCATCAAACTGTGTGAGTGAAGAAAAATGGTCAAAGCACTTCGAAGCTCTATTCAGTAAACCAAAGACACCTGATGGCCTAGAACGTAGCCAGCAAGACAGCCCATGGGTGGATGTTTCCGATCAAGAAGACATCAGAGAGATAATCAGTAAACTGAAAGACTCGGACGGCGTCACTAACAACTTTTCAGAAACAATGGACTCCTTTCATCAGTCTGGTATTCAAGCAATGTGAAAAATCAAGAGCCATACCAAGATCCTGGACATCTGCAAACGTGGTACCCATATACAAAAAAGGAGATAAGTCTGATCCCTGTAATTACCGGCCCATAGCTCTGCTCGATACAATTGGCAAAGTTTTCGGTATGCTTCTCTTAAAGAAATTCCAGTTATGGGTGACGCAGGCACCATGCAACTACCCATTCCAAGCAGGCTTAAAAAAAAATTCATCTACGACAATAAACATCATGCTCCTCAGAATAGTCAAAAGCAAAGCCATAGAGGAATCGATCACAGTCTTTGTAGCCTTCGTCAACCTGACCCAGGCCTTCAATCGTGTGGACAGAGAGCTTCTATGGAAGAAACTGAACACATGGGACTGTCCGCATACTATCCTGGCTCCGATCAAAGCACAACATACAAGCACTTCCATTAGAGTGAAGTTAAACACAAAAGGCTTACTGTCCAGCGAAATTCCAACACGGAGGGGAGTTAAACAGGGCTGCCTCTTGGCGCCAGCCCTGTTTGTTGCATTCATGGGAGATTTTAAAGACACATGTGCCACGGTGAGAGCCTTCCCTCTCAAAATAGGGAGCACACTAATGCCATGCCTGACATATGCGGACGACATCGTCCTAATGGACTTGACGCAGATAGGACTGCAGAGACAATTAGACAATCTGTCAGCCTACATTAAGCGCTCAAACTTGGAGGTAAACAAGGAAAAAACAAAAATCCTAATCTTAGTAAAAACAACAAAGAAACAAAGCACCTTCAAACGGACGATGGAAAAAGTCCTGATCTAGAAAATAGTAAAATTCAAATTTTTGGGAGTCGTCATAGACAATTCACCCCAAGAAGCGAGCATGCAAGCCCATCTGTGGGCGAAAGTGAGATCATTATCAACGCAAGCCAAACTTTTAGAGAAAAAATACGGAAGATTCTCTCTAATTCCAACCATCAAGTTTTACAAGGCAAAAGTAGTTCCGGCACTTACATACGGTACCGAGGCAATGCCTGAAATTCCTGATGCCTTTTGGCTAAGGCTAGAGGGCTACTTTTGGAAGACAGTTCTGAACCTACCCAAATCAACGGCAATGGCCGGAATAAGGAGCGAACCAGGTCTTACTTCGCTCAAAGCAACGGTGGAAGCAAACAGCATTGCGCTTTACCGGAAAACCCTCATCCCGCAACGCCTTCCGCTATACCAACTAATCAAAGAAGAAAGCAACACAGGAAAGTGCAAAATGCTTAAGAAATGGACAGCAAAGATAAAGACCAAATTAGATCAAGTAGCCTGCACGGAAATGGACCTAATTGAAAATCCAATGAGATTCAAAAAGAAACTTGCTGATTTAGATTGGATAGCAACTCTGGAAAAGGCTTCGCAAAACAAACTCTTAAAACAGCTCCCACCGTACACATTAAAAAGCAACGAAACAGCTCAGTTCCTGAGAAGATTCCCGAGCAGACCCCTTCGCCAACTCTTCCTAAGAGCACGGTTGAATTTACTAGCCACAAACGAGATTCTCCACATCAGAGGCCAGTCAGAAAACAACTTCTGTAGACTTTGTAAAAGATCAGACCAAATTGAAAACGTGAGACACCTGCTCACAAGCTGCCAGGCTATGTCCAAAACACGCCTGGCATATCTATGAGAAGTGCTAGGCTCGTTTACAGAGCCGGAAGAAGAGCAGTGGTGGCCGCGTCTAATTGGTGGAGGCAGGACATCTTGGACAATAGCAACAGCCAAGATACTGCAAGCTGCATTGTCAGAATGCAACCAGTTGACCAACGAACAAAGATTGGCCTCCAAAGTCCCACTAACGTAATTGTAAGAAGCTCTACGACCAAAGAAAGAGCCTTGTAAAATCTTAAATTAGATATAAACAAGTAAAAAAAAAAACATTTTTTTTTAAAAAGCAAAACATGTTGGCTTGGCCAATGTATGTTTCTCCCGGTCACACTTTCCCTTTAAACATCCTGGGGTAAATGATCTTGGTTGTGGAGAAATCAGCATCATGTAGTTAAGTTTTTATTTGAATCACTGTTTCCCTAAAGTGCTTCCCTTCCCCCCACTGTTTCACAGCACTTTCACAAAGGCCAGTGGAAGTGTGTCCCTTTGCCATGTCACATTCATCACCAGGGAACTGCCTCAGGGAATGTTCTAATATGAGGTGTATCATAATACTGTTCAAGTGCAGTGTGAGAAACACACACATTGCACAGTGTTTGCATGTCATACTTTAGGAAGCCCATTGCACAAACAATGTGCCTGCAGGTCCAGGTGCACATTGCAGCAGCCTCAATATGCACCTGCTCTCAGATCTCTCTGAGAATCCAGGCCATTTCTTTGCAAAGATGACACTTTGAGTAATGTATGACATTTCAATTGTGCTGTGCACATTTTGAGAAGAACAATCCCATTTTGACACTCCAAAATAATTCATGATTTTGCTCAGTCACAGCTTGGAGAAAATAGTGCAGTGTTTCTTGCAAGAAAAAAGAATGGAAAAGTCAAGAAATCGTTTTACATTATTTTTTCATGGAGATTCTCCCCCCAAAAAAGGCTAGTTATTGTTTGTTTTGCACGAGCGGTATAAATGTGAATCTCAGGTAAGATGTTTTCATAAAATATAATTGGAAACTCTCCAACAAAACTGTTATGCAGACATTTATTAATAATGTGCTAATTGTTTTTATATAGCGCTTTAATGTAAAGTGCTTTAGATAGGACATATTAACACACAGTACTATGATTAACCAATCGAAATTGGTACTCATTTATCGATCTAGAACGGATGAAAAGCTGAATTGCCCTTGCCGGGGTTCGAACTTGCAACCTGCAGATCAATCACAGCAACAAGCGTTTAACTCGCTGAGCTATCTTACCAGCATTTCCAGGTAGTTTGCTGGAATACAACATTCTCAACATTATTATTCCAAAATAAAAGTGTGCAGTTAACCCTTGATTCGCTACTATGCATTTTTCACTATGATGGAACTTGACATGAGTGTTGTGCAGACCTTGAAAGCAAGTGTCCTGCACAAACTCTGTCAAGAGAGGGGAAACGCTGAAGAGAGTAAGGTTTAAAAGGCTGTACTTCTAAGGAGACTCCATCTTTCGAGGAAGCTAGGGGGATATAGAGTTCCCATGGGGCCAGCGGTGAGCTGGAGCTCCTCCAGCCCAGCTGCCCATTGACTAGGGAGGGGGGGTTGGAAGTAAATGGGGGAGCGACAATGATATCACTTCCCAACATTCCTCCTAGAAGGTGGGTAAAGTGATGTCCCAAAGGTCCGAATGGTCCTCCCGGTCAATGGCATCCATTAGGTTCCACACTTCCGCCACAACTCAAGCCTCCATCAGGTCCTGGGCGAGTCTCCCGGGGGACCACCCGGCAGATAGGAAATTCCTCCCTGAGGAAACGAGGATGACCTTAGCTGAGAAGAAACAGAGGGAAGTAGCCACTGTAGCAGAAGCAGAAGCAGAAGGCTGCAGAAACTCTTAAAGACCAGAGGCAGAAGCAGCAGGTGATGCCGGGCAAGATGGAACCTACGCGGAGAGGGAGGTCAGGAAAGATTCCAGTAGGGAGGACAGAGATTCTAGTGGTGGCTCCCAAGGAAAGCTTCTGCACCATATTGCCAAGGGCTTAGTCCAACCATATGAGACGGGAAGGATTTTTTCGATTGTTTTGAAACACGAGCTAGCTTTCTGGCTCCAGGCGGTGGACGAGGTGTTGTGGGGAGAAGCCCTTGTGAGCCACCTACCAACGGCTGGACTGATGTAAAAATCAATTTCCTCCTGAGATGAGGCCTGTTCTGTACCAAGATGTAGGTCGCTGTGCTCTTGAAGTTCTGCAAAACCTCACAACCGTACCTCAGGAGCTTTAGAGAGCTCACCAAGAAGGGGAGGGAAACCTCTGAGGCACTGTCACATCCACCCTTGAAGTATATGATTGGATGGGTCGCATGGAACAGAGTTGACACTTTTGTAGGCATGTACAATTTAGTTGCATGCGAGAATATCCTAAAAAGGTTTGAGATAGAGTTACACAAGCATCTAGTGGACAAAAGTATCACGCAGCCTAGGGAGCACGCAAAGGCTGACGACACGCATGTGTGCACTTTGAGTCCAGCTCAAGGCTCAATCAACTGCATCGAAAAACAGATGACAACGAACATGGGAAAAGCAAACGAAATGAGGGTTTAGACAAACGTTCCCAGACTCCTGCTAAGAACGGTCCCAATAATTTGAAGGGAAATGTAAACAACATGTTTCATCCACTCCCACAGAAAGGAAGAGTGGGGGCACCAATAGCACCGGGACATCCACATTTCAGCCCCACAGGGCTGCCTTGCATGTGGATACAGGAGACATAGGAAGGGAGATCCTGCCTGCAAGGAAGAGCAAAGCCGACTGTTATTAGTGGTACCCTGGTAGAGAAGGTGGGGCTATTGAGTGTGGGCATCATCGATGATGAATTCACACTATGTCAAAGGGCTGGCCAAACGTACTCTATTTTCTCTGGATGGTAAAAATACCGGGTCTCCCACAGAGGCCCTGGTTCCTACTAATACAGAGATCGCCTTGTATCATGTATTCATAAATAGGAACTCATCCCCAGAAGTACATGATACTGCCATGAGCAGCCCCGCTGTCAGATGATGGTGGGTGCGAGAGGGCTGCATCATCCCGACAAACTAGTTGGGGGTTTGATGGCCCTACCCGATGCTTACTGGCGATCGTGGAGTTCAGTTGAAGGGCTGAAGCATCTCTGCTCCATGTCACTGTCAAGGATGCAATGTTGGTTTACTGTTTGTTATGGAATGAGCTGCCCGATGAAAAAATCACTGCTCTGGTCACTATATCTAGTGCCGAGGAAGCAGAACAAGCAGCGATCCTTGCAACCAAGGGCCCAGAGGCACTGGAGATGTGAGAGACTGGCTCAGTCGGTACTGTCCAGTCCAGACCCAGAACACACATGGGCACCAGCTCCAGTTGGAGAGGTCCTAGTGGTCACTGAGATGCCTACTGTGGTGGCATAAGGCTCAATGCTCTCAGGGTTCCCTGACGGCATAGAATCACAACCTGGAATGGAGAACACAGTGGTTTCAGACCTTAAAAGCCTGCCAGAACTGACTGACATGCCCTCATCAGGTAGTCCCAGCCAGGCTACCTTTTTACCAGGCACAACAGGACATCCCCCTCTGGGTGATCTGCAAGAGCAGCGTGAGAAACAGGCTCAGCCGCAGGCCCATGGAATGTTAACATTGTAATGGGAGAAGTATCTGCTCTCAGACCAAACATTCTGAGACAGGGGCTAACAGGAGATTGCTTGGGGCCCAATCCAACAGGAGATTCCGACTGGATCTGACTCATGACATTCCTTTGGAATGTCACTTAGGAGTGATAAAGAGAGATGACACGCTGTCTGCACATTTTTACTGGCATCATATAGGAGTACAAATAAAAGAGTTTGTTGGGTCCTGTTATACTTGTCAAACTAGTCAAGCATCCGGCAAGTCTAACAGAGCAACAAAGGCCCCTTAACTCAATACCAGTGTTTGGGAGCTCTTTCAAGAGTCTAGCCTTGAACATTAAGGGCCCTGCGGAGCCTCAAACCACCTCAGGGAACTGGTGCTTGTTGGTGGGGGTAGACCAGGTCACCCGATGCCCAGAGGCAGTACCCTTAAGGAGCATCAAAGCCCTTGTAGTGGGGAAGGTTCTGATAGGGATATTCCCTCATGTGGGATATCTGTGGGATATCTAACTTTATATTGGAATATGTGAAGGCCATGTGGGATGAGTGTGGAATAATGGATACGTTTTCCACAGGCTTTCACCCAGAAACCAATGGGCTAGTTGTGCAACTTAGCAGGGCCCTAAAAGTCCTGATAGGTTGCCTGGAAGAGCCCATGAGGAGAAAGTGGGATATTCTCCTGTCATACCTTCTGTTTGCCTACCGGAGGTACCACAGAGTGTTGTAGGGTCCAGTGCCGGTTAGGTGTCCCCGAAGTCCGGTGCAGGAAGAATCGGCTGCAAATCCATGAATTCTTCCCCACAACATACTGGACTATGTACTTTGCCTCAGATTCAAGATGGCCAAGTACAGAGAACAGGCCAGTCAGGAGCTAATGATGCACTGGTATGATCAGAAGATACCATGACTGAGTACACTCCTGGCCATATGGCCTGGATCATAGAACCAGTCAAGCCAAGCAACCTTCATGACAGGTGGTCTGGGACTTGGGTAGTACTGCAAAAGGTCAGTGAGGTTAACATCCTCCTTAATACCAACACCCCAGAATAGGCACCTCAGGTCTTCCATGTCAACCTGTGGAAGCCTCAGTACAGCCAGGATGGCTTAGAATACTCAGTAGGGTGCCCTCACATGTCTTATTAGAAATGGCTCTGGTCACAGATGACGAGACTCCGAAAGAGACAGATCCACTCCCAGAACTCTTGCACACAGAGTTCACTGCCATTTCATCAGGAAGTTCAGATCTCCTGTGTCCTTAATGAGAAACAATTGCAAGACTGCCAGCAGCTGCAGGGCCAGTTAGCAGGCCTGTTATTGCTAACTGCATGGAAGATGGATTGGTGCATCCATGATAGCAAGCTGGTGAATAGTAGGACTCACCTGATGTTTGACAATGTCCAGGACACCATATGGAAGAAGCATACCACAGCCCCTTGGATGGCCCTGTGGCACTGGTCCCTAAAAATTCCATTAGTAATAATAATAATAATAATAATAATAATAATTAGGCTTTTATATAGCGCTACAAACCCTCAGGTATCTGAGCGCTGCTTATTATTACCCACGGTGTGTGGTGCTCATTTATCGACCTCGGAAGGATGAAAGGCTGAGTTTGGCCCCGCCGGGATTCGAACCTGCGTTAAAAAGCGGGCGCTCTACTCGCTGTGCCACTTGACCGGCTAGGTAGGAACACTGGAGTCCACGTATGTGTGGGCTACAGGGGTCTCAATTCTGTCACTAAGTCATTTAAATACTGGTGGGTGGTGTCAAGAAACAGCCTCTGCAGGCCAAAGTCCAAGCAGAGATGCAATGGAGAATGTTCCACTACCCATACACAAGTCACAGTCTTGCTGGGCCACAGGGGTTATTAAAGTCCTTTTATCAAGGGGTGTGGAACATTTGTCCCCTCCATAACAATGTCACCTGTGAGTAAACACCAAGATGTTCACATGGGCCCCTGCTCGTCAGTCATCCTTCCAGGGCTTCAGGAAAGGCCTATGCAAAGCGCCAATTCAAAGGACCCCAGACTATGAACAGGAGCGCATCATTCAGGCAGGTGCATGTGACTTCGGCATTGGTGCAATGCTCGTACAAACTGAACTCTACGAAGGTTGAGCTACCTTGTTTGCACCTATTTGACCAAGCGTGAGTGCAACTGGGCCACAAACAAAAAAGAGCTTTTTGCAGTAGTTTGCTCAGCATGCAAGGTGAAATCCTACATATTTGGATCTGACATCAGGGCCGACACAGACCACAGACATCTTATGTAGCTTATGGTCATGCAGAGAAAGAATCCCAAGTCATTGCATTGGGCCGTATGCCAACTTGTTTGGGCATGAACATCCAACAGAAGCGCGGGTCAAAAAACTCCACTGTAGGTGTCCTGAGTGGGTAAGTTTGCCTGGTGGATGAGCAAGACGCTTGGAAGGGTGAGTGTCAACCTTTGTGGCTGGTAGGCATTTGAAGACTTGCCATTTGACAAAAGTGTAGAAGTCTTAACTTTCTTTTCATTAATATTAAAATGATAGAGGTAATTCCCTCTCAGAAAGGGTGATCTACGAAACTGAGCCCTTTCTTCAAACTCCATGCCTAAAGCATAATGTACACTGGATACACAATTCTATTTTTTATACAAATTGATCAATATTTACATATTTTAATCTAACACATGACAACTTTTTAATTCTCATTTGATAAGTACGAGTGTATAATAACAACCAACAGGGCTATTTTGATCATTTTTGTCAGTGAAATTCGCCAATAACACATGATTAAGCAAAGCTGTAACTGTGCAAGTGCTTCGCATAATCATCAAACAATCAGTAAAGTGACCTATACCACAAAAAAACGATATACACAATTACTATAACAAAATACTTTGGCATACCCAATATATTATAATCAGTCCCAGCACAACAACTAATCCTAACACGTACCTTCCATCAATATTTTACGGCATTCTGGTAGCTAATGTAACAAACCTGGCGTATCTTACATCATCAATAGCACAACATTTGGGGCGGTTGCTAACGTCCAAGTGCGTTGAACACATTATAATTATTCAATACAAAACATGGACTCATATCTAGTTTAAACACAGTAAGCAACAATTGTTAAATAGTGCCTCACAGTACATGTGGTCCTCCTACATTTCATAGATACTATTAACTCACTCTATTCTGAACAAGGATTGCATGTTCCGAGCAGCAAACACAGTACTTGAGCCGGTGCTGCAAGAGTTAACCTCCCACTAGTTGGGTCAGGGGAGAGTACAGGGGATATAGTATCATTGTGCTACGGTGATCTGACTGCTATCTTTTTCATTGACTAGTTGGTCCCTGTTGAAACGCTGAATTGTTCGCAGTACCTTCTGGTTGAGAAATATAATGACGAATGGGAAGACAGAGGAATAGCACACAGACAGGAAGTAGCGGACATCCGAAGTGACGGTGAGGATGGCCTTGGTGAAGGTGCTCTGGTAGAAAAATATGAAAGAATCAATCCCGAACAGGAGGACGTAAATAGCCACCAGGGTGCTGATCGTCTTCGAAGCCCTCGTCTCGGCAGAAACAGACCGAGATTGTTCTGAGCTCCTTATGCCCTTGACCTGCTTCCCGTGCTTGTACAAGGTGTATAACATGGCACAGCTGGCGATGCTCATCCCGACCATAAACACAAGATCTCTGGCGAAGAAAGTCAATATCTGACTGAGTGACGACGAGTAACTTGGCAAAATTACAATGCAGAAATTAGTACGGTAAGCGTATTCCAGATAGGTCACGTTGGTGTCGGACACTGCAAAAAGCAAGGGTGGCATGCATATTGTGGCATTAACCATCAAGAGAAGAACAATGAGCGGGCCTGTGTAGACTTGGAGCCGCACTTTGACGTGCATGCAGGTGGCTGTGCTTGACAGGAGTGTAACGCACTGGAAGCAGCTAAGGAAGCAGGTCAAGCAGATGGACATAGCACGGGAGACACGCGACACATAAACGAGAAGCCCACAATGCACATCACTAAAAACATTGGGCAGTCCGAAAATGTAGAGGGAGTTGGGAAGTCCTCTGGTCAAGGCCATCACAAAGTTGGCGACCGCCAGGTTCAGAAGAATCATCTCCGATGTGATGAGGCCCCGTTCCTGGTACGCCATGCAGGAGAAAATGGCCACGAGTGCGGCATTTCCCACAACACCTAACGCACTTGTTAGTAGAAACGCAGTTCCTCTGATGACTTGGAAAGGGTCCATAACTTGATGTTCATTCCCGGGGTTTCACCTAAACAACAATATTGCAAATGTGAATGTTTAAGGCAAAAACATGTATTATTTCAAAGTACATGTGAACAGCATTGCCTCATAACCTCATGTATCTTTAAACCTGATGACATTTAATTCAACATAGTCCTTAAGCAGCCCAGGCTGAGACAATTTACGCAGTCTAAGAAAAACTGCATTGACTTTACACGACAACTTTGGATCCACAGAGGCAAAATGCTAAGGTCATTTCCAGAAATGTGTCAATCCTGACCGTCCTCTCCTTTTCTCCACAACATGTTTAAGTCATATTTTGATCAGGCATGTGCCCTCTTCAAACTCCTTTTCACATTTAGTCAGAATTCTGTGGATTTGGGGTTCCTTACATACCTATTGTATCTAACTTAAACTTGTGATTCAGTGTACAACCAAATATCTGTTTTTAATAATCACCTGAACGTCAGGAAACAACCACCTTAGACTGTGACTTAAGTTCCCATTTTTGCTCGTCTCGTCCCCAAAGAAATTTACTTGGCACTGTAGCTGGAGCTATTTTCATAAAGAACCATGCAGATGTGTTTTGTGTCATTTCATCTCGTCTGCAAACACAAATGTAAACCAGTGATGTCAGGGTCTGCTCATTAGAGAACCTATCACATTCTGTAGTAGTCAACATAATGGTGAAGGGGACATACACCAAATATCCCAAATGAGGACAAACTGCAAATATCAGTGCGACCTGTCAACACAACATTATACCTCAGTTATCAGACAATAGTGTGGACATTGTTTGGAATTAAATAAAAATAATGTCATTCTAAATGTATTGTTAAAAAACACAACACCTTGATGCTTTATGGAAAACAAAGCAGTAAGGCCATGTACAGGGTGTGCAACAACAGATCCACAGGTGGTTGCCAAACAAATATAAGGTTGAGAAATATTCTTGAAGAGCCAGCTTAAACTACAAAAGAAGCTCGATATTTAGCACCCAATAATAATCCATTTCTCTGAATCCATCAACCTCCTGTCTGTGAAAGATGTAATGAAAAATGTCATGGAAGGCACTATTTTTACAGTTCGGCCCTCGTTTTGGAATTCCCTGCTACCAGACAAAGTGTTTATCGATGTCCCCTCCTACATTGTTATCACCTGCAAACAGACCCCTTGAGAGACCATTGGCCTTCCGTTTTGGCACTGCTGGCAACCAGGATAACACCTAACAGGATAGAATTGCCTATACAAAGAACAACATGTTGCAAGTCACATACTAATATAACAAATAAACCCAAACAAAGCTCTTAACTAGGCTTCAAACTAAAATTAAGCAAATATGTATGCATACTAAACGAAACTAAAATATCGGCAAAACTATTGTGAAATATTTCATGTAAACTAGTCTAATATAAATGTTAAGAAAACATTTAAGTACACTTTAAACAAAACATCAAGCCACATTATCAATTCAACTAAATGATAGATTAAAGTAAACTGAAGTAATGTTCAATGTATGCCAAACTCAATTTTAACCAAAAAAAACAAATTGAGCTGTAACTTAAACTAAATTAAAAACTATAAGTAAAATGTTCAAGTAAACCTTAATGCAACCTAAACTAAACTGGTCTATATCCAAACGTTTATGAAAAACATAAAAGTACATTGTTTACATGTCAATGTAAACAAAACTAAAACTTAAGCCAAACCTTAAAGAGAACTTTAATACAAGTGAAACTAAAATGTGGGCAAACTTAAAAGTAAAAAGTATACTAAGATAATGTTGCATCTAGGAACAATTTAAAATAAACTTTAATGTGCACTTAACTTAGGCAATAATTTAAAGTAAACCTTGATGAAAGATAAACACACTAAACTGTTGGCAATACTTTAAAGTAATTTAAACTAAATAGAACAAAGTGTTAAGCAAACCTTTAATGTAAATGTTCATCTTAACTAAACAAAACAACACTTTAGGTAAAACATTAATGCAAGATTTACTACCTCATTTTTGGTCAGGTTTTAAACGGAAAGTATCATTCGAAACTTGTGGAAACAGTCACTCTGCAAAAATGAACATTTTTGTAAAACTTTTAAGTAAAATTTAATGTAAAATAAAGAAATAAAGAAAACAAGAGGATTAGCATGATGTTGAGGTAAACCATGAAATAAACATAAAGCTATATTTGAAACTCAACTGAATGGAACTTTAAACTAAACCCCAAGCAGTAATATAAATAAAAATGTTGAGTGTATTTGAAAACCATTGTTCAACTAATCATTAAACTCCAATTAACCTTAGACTAAAATCAGTCTCACTGACTATGGTGTGAGCCATGGATAAACATTTTCCAAAGGATTTCTCTTTCTTAATTCACACATGATTTTCAAATAAAATGACATGATTAGAATTGCAATCTTTTTTTTGGACGATATGCTATCTGTGTCTGGGTAGGATTAGGGTACAGCCTGAGAGCACCTGAAACTTTTTGGATTCCTCTCGCCACTTACTTAAGCGTTACCGTAAATATGAAGCAGTGACTCTGTTTACTTCCTTTTGGGGACCAGGGAATTAGGTAAGGAGAGACTGCATACATAAGCTCTATAACTGTAATGTTAAGTGATTTGCACACTAATCATGTCACAGAAGACTGAGTCTGAATGTTAGCAGGCTGGTTTTTGAATACTTGCTATTTTAATCATGAGCTGCCAACGAATAATCCTTTCAATTATATTTATTTGTATTTATAAGGTGGAGGAGCATATAATAAATGTTATTTGCACGATGAGCAGGAACCATCAGCAGCTCTGTTCAGTGATTGCTTCTGGCTCTCGATTTAAGAGCAGATTAAGTTAGTAGCCCAAAGGAGGATGAAACTTGAGAGTATTCAGATGACTTGTTGGACACTCATGTCGAATTGCACAAAATAACAAATGAGTGAAAAACATGACCTCTTTCAAGGATTATACTTACAGTTGATTGACTGTTGTGTTGGTGAGTTTACAGGTTACAGCTGATAGAGCATGAATGACGTTATAGTGCGCTGGACAAGGCAATGTCTGTTTGGTCAATTTCAATAAAGGTCCACAAACCCTTGAGGATGAGCCATGCCGGGTGCTTTGAGCTCCTTGTGGGAGCCCCACGTATGTCCTTCCTTCTTATTCTGAGAGAAGGCAGGATGTTAGTGGCCTGTGCCCTTTGTCACAGGGAACGGGCCTTATAGGGGTCACATAGGAGCTAACCTCTGTCTGGGGTTGTGTTGTAACCTTACTGTGATGCTTGTATTCTGGACTCAGAAGCATTGGGCTGCACCAGGTCCCGGATGGGAACTCTCCTTCTGGGCAGAGAGGAAGACCAGCTGACCTTTCAGAAAATCCATGAAGACACTGGTTATTCAGCTGAGAAGAGTCCAGCACAAAAACCTCAACCAACAAACACGTGTCAAACCTACACACAACTTGCACGGCAAGGTGCACAGGAGGTTGGACTCATTGAGAAGGGCGTCCCTATGCCATTTATAACTAAACAGGAACATTGCATGGACAGTGTGAAGATCACAGGCCTACAAACAGAGTAAGTGAAGCGGGCACTACCACCGAGCCTTCCCCCTCCGAGAGCCCCTAATTCACACATTTTCACTCCAGTGAAGGATTATATGCCTACAGATGATTCAGTTCACTGCTGCAAGTAATACTCTGCCCCTATAGCATTTTTCTCAAGTAGCTCCAGTGGTTGAAGTGAGCGGGAACGGTGTTCCACTACTTTTATTTTTTACTGGTAATAGCACCACTACTTTTTGCAACCATTTTCACCATTCCAGAACTGTTATTTGTGAAGGTAAAGCACACTTCTCAATTTTACCACCAAATATCAGTTACAGCTAAACTGAAATCTGTTTCAACTCAATGGCTATCAACCAGCATGAATGCACCCCTTGAAAAAAAATGTGCACTTTGTTCCCTTCCTTCCTACCCTGTTGCGTGGCAGAGTCACAGCGCCACTACTTTTTGGTACACTTCTATCACTGGATAGCTCAAGCGAAACGTGCTTGCCTTGGGGGACAACATGTGTCATGGCTTCGACTTGACCCTTCACCCTTCCAGGGTTGTAACTATGGAATACTGGGGACATAAGATTTTCATTTATTTTCTCTGATTTCAGAGAACAACAAATACGGACCACTGTTAGAAGGACCGCTTTAACAACACTACGCCATCTCATCTTCACGTGACACACATTAACATACTAACATCGATGCCCTGATGAAGACGTGGAGAAGTGTGATACCAGTCTAACCAATGTATCATATAGTCCATAGGGGTCCACTCACTCCTTTTACGTCGAAACACGTGTAGACAATATTGGCAGGCAATATCGGCAAAGGTGTCAATAGTTTAGAATAAACCTTTGCAGGCAATACTGGCAGGCAATATTGGCAAAGGTCTCGATGATTTCTAATGATATTTTGTAGGCAATACTGGCAGGCAATATCGGTAAAGTTCTCGATGATTTCTAATGATATTTTGTCTCTGTCAATAACATTTATTATCAAATACAGGTGCTAAATAACAACAGCAACACTCTCTCCAGGAGGTTGTTGTAATAGTAATTCAGAGTACAATTGGACTGCATAATACCTGTCACACCAATTACAGAAGGTGCCAGGTGCCAGTGCTAGACATTCTGGGTCCTGTTAATGTCGGCCTATTTCCATGTTTTGTTGAATCATAGTAAATCACATTGTTTTTTTGTGCACGAATTACATTTTTCATAACTGTCTCTAGGTTGTCTTCTCAAATTATTCAAGCAAAAACAAGCCCACCCTGAGTTTTTAGACTGTTTTTGAGACAGCTTTTTACCCCTTTCAAACGCAAATCCTTTTGATATTAAATAGTGGTCATTTGAACAGAATAATTTTCTTTTTAAATAATTTCTGTTGATTATTCTGATTTTTTGTTTGTTTTTACAATTAGAATAAATAAATAACAGACTCATAGGGGTGTGTTTACTTTGAAAGTGTGGGAGTAAGAGCAGCGATCAGCAACCTATGGATCTACAGATGTTTTAGACTACAACTCCTATGAACCCTAGCCAGCATAGTCGATGGTAAAGGTTAATGGGAGGTGTATTTCAAAACATAGGGAGAGATGAAAGTTGCAGAAACAATGTTGGGTGCGTTTGTTTGAAAAGAATAGGTCGATTTCCTTTCTGGCACAGCTGTTTCTGAGGACTTGGAATACCGACTATATAAGGAGGGGGGGGGACTCCATAAGGGAAGCAGCAGAATGGACAAATTTGGCCAAGTGCCTAAGATTGAAACTGGTCAGCCGCCCAGCGCCTGTAACCTGCAGCTCGCCAGATGTTTTGGACTACAATACCCATGATCCCTCACCATTGACTATGTGGTACAGGACTGTTGGGAGTAGAAGTACAAAATAGCTGGCGAGCCAAAGGTTGCAGTTCCCTAGACAATCGAAAAAAATATCAAGATTAAAAAGAAAACTGAAAAGGTTTTTGAGGAGAACATTTCCTAAACGAAATAACTTGAAAATAAGTTAACATGACCAGAGATGCACGAACATGTCATGCCATAACAAGACTCCGCACATCACATAGCAGATCACAACATATTATAGCAAAATACGTACTAGCACATCTTAGCTGTTTGAATTGATATTAACTCATTTGAACCAGAAGAAAACAGCTAAGGAACAGTACCCTCTGATTGAAAGGTTCATGAACCCCCAGAAACTCAATGACTCTAGAACTCTGGTCCTCCCTAGTCTGGATTACTGCAAAGCTTCTTCCTCAGTCTTCCTGTATCCTCCCTTCGCTCCTTCAACGTATCCAGAATAGGACTGCAAGGCTGATCCTTGGCCTTAAGAACAGGGACTGCATCTGTCCAGCCCTTATTTCGCTCCAGTGACTCCCAGTTGCTCCTAGGATCAAATGCAAGACCCTCTGCATCATCTGCAAGGCTTTCTGGGGTCTGGGTCACGCTACATCCAACTCTCTCTCCCTCAATACCTCCCTACTAGAACCCTTCCGTCTTCTAGCTCTAACTCTCTGCAGATCCAACGCTTCTCTAAGCAGAGAGAGGTGTGTAGATCTCTCTCCTCTGCATGGGCCACCCTCTGGAATGATCTCTCTGCCCCCTTCAGGCTTGAACCGGATCTCCTTAAGGTCCGGAAGCTTCTCAAGACCCTCCTCTTTGCTTCTTCCTTCCCTCTGCCCTGCTAACACCCCATCTGCTGCAGTGACTGGCTGCCTGGTTCCCTCTGAGTTCTACAGGGCACCAACCCACCCCGCCCAGTCCACCCCTCCTCCTTGCACTTAGCATGTGGACCCTCACCCCCGACACCTCATGCAATCGCTGGCACTTTGGCACTTGCCCTCCTGTCCTCCCCTTAGCACTTGCCAAGCCCCTGTGGGCCTCTTACCGCTCCCCCTCCCTCCTCCATCCCCCCCTTTCACTTGCGCTCTCTCCTCTTTACCCTGCACTTCCCTTCCCACCCTGGCACTTCGCACGACTGGCACTTCCCCTCTCCCTCGCACTTCTTGTTACTGCACTTGCACAATCGGAATGTCACAAATCCTTGTAAGACCGTTATTGTTATCGTTCTCCCTTGTTGCCCCTCCCCTTTTTGGTCTTGTGGCGCCTTGAAACACCATTTTTTGCACAGGTACCTTACAAATATCCAGTAAATAAAATAAATAAATAAACCCTGACCAGCACTGGGGAAAAAATACAAAGTTCTACCATTGAATTTCAGTCGATCTCAGTCCCGCACTGAGGGGCACCCTGCTCTCCCAGCGCTAAGACTCTGACATGCTCTGCCAAAGCGCTAAGACTCTGACCTGCTCTGCCAAAGCGCTTCCTTGCCGGCCAGTGGCACCCCCTGATATTCCAACACTGACACCACATACAGCTCTTCAAAAGCACCTCAGCCCTGCTATGCAGCACTGCTGTTCAGTCACAGGTGCATCTCGTGAGCTGCCCTCCAACCTAACCTGCAGGTTTCCCCTGCTGTTCCAGTACTGAACTACACACAGCCCCGCCAAAGGTCCTCCACGCCCCCTGCCGTGCCAGTTCTGAGATCCTAAAACAGCTCTTCCAATGCACCTCAACCTTACCTTTCAGCAGCGTTTCCATTGCTTTCTTTTAGTTAAAGATTAAAAAAAAAAACTCAAACCCAACCGTACTCAATTGAATGAACACATCCATAATTAGACAAAGTCACTCTTTGAAGGCGATCGACATGGATACAATGAGGTACCATTTCTAAACATTTCAGAATTCTAGCATGTTAGCATGAGACTCCCCATGTCACTGTTTTCTTTCTTTATAGCCTCTGGAAAGTGAAAGGTGAAAACTAGCGCCCTGAATGCCATCGAGTGTGGCGCCACTCGCTAGAGTGCACCTCCCAAAACGCACGGGCGATTTGTCCTTACCTGGAATAGCTCATCCATGATATTTGGGCAAAGGAACTGCCCCACTTTTGTTTAAGGAAAACTATTTTGGTTTTATTCCAAAAGTTTACAGTGGGGGGGGAAATTGCGTTACATGAACCAGAAATGGACACGATTTGGTTCACCAAAAAAAGCAGGTGGAAATATGTTTATGTGCGCGCGGTGTCCTTGCAAAGTGCGCCATCTTGGTAGTGCCAGGGGAATTTGAACCCGCTTTACCTGGCACCCAGGTGATCTGGCTGCCTGAGCCGCAGGCTGCGGCGTCTTCTGGTGCATGTGCAGACTGAGGCTGTGAGCTGCCACTGGTCGCTCGCTAATCTCTGCATTTATAAACTGGTGGCAACGCCCCCTCCCCCACCCCAATGCATAGTCATTATCGAAAGCCATGCCATGCGTCTTGTCTCAAGTGTTCACCCCCTGAGCGATTAATAACTAAGCAGAAGACACGCTGTCTCACACACAAGAAAACAAAGGCAGATGTTCGCTTCTGTAGTATTTTTAGGCAGATGTGCTGCTTTTTTCAAAGATTTGTAGGATGGCGAATGCAGTAGAACAAGAAATGGAACCGACCCCGCGCATGTCTGATTCAGCAAAGACCACATGAATCCATGCATCCCATATACTGGGCCAATCAGTCCAGAGTGGAGCGGTGTCTAAACATTACATTAAACACTGGGCTTCATTCCGAAAGGGTTTGCGCTTTCAGGCCCACAGTGCAGAGTAGACCATTAGCACCTGCGACCCCGCGCATGTCTGATTCAGCAAAGACCACATGAATCCATGCATCCCATATACTGGGCCAATCAGTCCAGAGTGGAGCGGTGTCTAAACATTACATTAAACACTGGGCTTCATTCCGAAAGGGTTTGCGCTTTCAGGCCCACAGTGCAGAGTAGACCATTAGCACCTGCGACTGCGCGCATCTTGCACAACAATGCCGCTTCACAAGGGAATGCACACGCAATTTGCTCATGCCGTACTTTGCACTCGCAAATGGACCGGACACTTAAGAAAAGCTTTTCAATAACAAAATAACAGCCTCTGTAATCGGGAAATGAGGTGTGGAAGAGTTAAACGAAAACACAAAAATGAGGGATGTTACAACTTTTGTAGACAAATATTTAAAAAGTTACATTTGTTCCTGCGGATGTGCCCATGTTCCGAACAAGACGCATGTCATATGAAACTGAGTCAAAATCAGGCCCATGCAAGTGTGAGGCGGATAAAGCATGCACAGTAGGCATGTCTACATGCTCCTAGTCACACGTATGTTTTTCTTCATTGCGAAAGATCGCACACGGTCCTTTGCGCAGTTTTGAGAATTAGGCTCAATTCATGGCAGCCGCAATTCATTCAATATAACACAATTAGGGTAAAGTCAGAATCCACGTCTGCAACGGTACCCTCTGTTCATTTAATAACGGATTGCTGCAACCCCACTTGATATAAGTGTTCCCTTTCACCTATTAGAACAGCGAAATAGACATCAAAATCAACAACTGTAATGATTGCGCTCATCCAACGGTTGTGATTCTTGGATTTGTGTTCCCATTATTGGAAATGAGTAAACAAACCAGTACCTAAAATGCAATGGGTCCTGTGACTCCCAGCCACTTAACCTACTCCTTTCACTGATTGTGTGCCCATAAAGTTACTAGTCGACACGTGTTTCGACCCCTGGCACTTCCTCAAGACTCTTGCTCTAATTATGGCACATTCTAGCGATACACGTATTCAATTGCAATTAAAGAATACAAAAGTACATTCACATAAATCATCGATAATATTCCACATTATTGAAACAATCACAGAAAAAAAGGAGAAATTATTCCTCAATGTGTCTCCATTAGTCTCAATGACTGGTACTTATCTTCCATTATAAACGCCCCCTGTGCAGGGTTATAACCCGTGGTCCTCCGACCTCCTGATAATCTTGTGCAGTTAAGCAAGGGCATCCGCACCACACCAATTCAGCATGCACTAGGTCTGTGTCACCACAGTGTGACAGTTTGAAGTTCCTATTTGTGTGTGTTCCTCGTGTGAATTATCGGGTCCTGTGCTTGTAATCATAGTGTACATCAGGCCCAATTGTTAGTGTGAATAGCCATTAACCGACTCCCGACTCGACTCACCAATACGTCACGACTGTTTGCACAATTTGCTTGTGATATAATATCCAGTTCTATTGGTCCTTTCAATTAAACAGAAATATATGGAAATTGGTTACATTTCGTTCTCATTATATATTTAACCTTGTGCTATGAAAATTGTTTACTCACTGATATGTTTAACCCCTGTCCATGCTGCCCAATGGTATTAAATCCATTAAGTTCAGCTAAGCTGCACTTAATGTGAAATAACAATATCAGTCATTATAGAAAATTAACAAAATATATTATATATTGAGCTCTTCATCATATAATGTACTATCAGGTTCTAGTATTATCATTGTTAGCATGTATGGTGTATATCCTGCTCTCACCCAAGATTTGTTTGATTCCCAGAGGGATAATGGGAACCATTTTTTTTAAAAAGTCAGCTTCTAAATGGAGATTTCAGGTGGTGTTTAGGAGACTTTACGTACTGTTGTTTAGGGACAGACCAGTAGTATCCATTTCATCCGACCTTTGAGATTGACTAAATTGTCTTAATTCTCCATGATTGTCAAAAGAGGTAGTATGACCCTTAAAGGTTACTTTTTAGGACGCAGGATGAACCATTCCGTATCTGGCATTAAGTT